>NC_142794.1:14857078-15082251 GCF_049724085.1 Artemia sp. Qi Xiang Cuo | reverse complement strand
TCCAATTCAGCCCATATTTGTGGCCTGGGCACTCTGTCGGTTTATTCCAACCAAACTTCTTGATGCCACTGTTATTGACTCCAGCGCAGAATTGCCCAGTTTCAAATTATTTTATGCAAGCCAGATAGAGAGTGAAGTGATACCTATCACTCGTATCGGATATCTACCAGTCATACCAAGTGCTCCATCTAATCCAGCAGTTGTTGAAGAGGCAATAAACGTTATGCATCGTACAGCTTACGCGCTGAAGTTACCTTATACTTTAATAACATGTGACCTAGTGATCATTATTACATTTAAAATGAAACAACCGGAAGCATTCAGTGACATTATTCCAAGAATAGATGGATTCCATCTGTGTATGAACTTCCTTGGTGTGATTGAGTACCTCATGAAACGCTCGGGGCTTGAAGAAATCTTTAGTAAGGCTGGCATTTTACTCCCTGGAACTGCGAAAAAAGCTATGACTGGAAAACCCTATTACAGGTGTATGCAGGCTCACATCATCGTAGTAGAGGCTTTGTACAGAGTATATTGGAATGCTCTTGAACAGTATTACATTGAATCAGACGAAGAAACAAGTACTTTTGAGGAGCTGTCAGATTTGATGTCTGCGTTCATGAATTGCGGAGGCTCATTCGACAACCTAGACAAACACTTGGAATCTATGAAGCCTTTGATGAACCAGTTCAACAAGTCGCGTGACCAAAACCTTACAACGAAGCTGTAGATGGAGTATATGAATCTTGTGCTGATTCTTCTCCAGTTCCTGATGGCAGAGCGTGGGGAGACTGGGAAGGTCATATTATGGGTGCAACCCTCATGTTGCCGTATGTGACAGCCGCAGGGCATTATAAGTATGCTGCATGTCTACTCCAGTATTTGAGTGACATAAAAACCTTGCCACCTAGCTTGCATGATATTTTTGGCAAAGTACTATTCAAAGTGAAACGGAAAAATTGCAAGACGAATTGTGTTTCCCCAGATCATGCACTGGAATCCACACTCAACCTCGAATCAAAACAAAAGGGAGGAATAAAAAGAATCACACTGAGCTCAATGGCAGTTGCCAAGTGAACTACCACCATACCATTCTGTGCTGAGGCTTTCTCTGCCCTTTGTCGACTTGCCAGAATTGACAGCATGAGCGAATTTAACGGTGAAGAAAGCAAAAATGGTGCCTTTGAGAAGCGCCAAGAAAACCTTGTCATTAGTGTGGTCTCTGTTGTTGAAGACCATCTTGATCCGTTTACATGTGATGAGGAATCATTGGTGAATATCATTTCAAATCAAGTCGCTGATGAGACAGTGGCAAAGAGCCTCCTGGGTGCAGGGGCTAGTGGTTTAAAAGCATTGGAAGCATACTTCGATGGAAAACCCAACCCCTTTTCCAAGGTTAAAGTAAAGACTATGGATTGCGAAACAAAACAGGCAAAACGCTCGACAACCAAGACCGGTAGCAGCGTTCATGCTGAATTGGAATCTGTTAAAAGGATTTTGGTTACTGTTGGCACTAGTCAAGAATCTACGCTTGAGATACTAAGTAAGATCATGCCGCATGAACTTTTGCCCTACGCCCCAGCAATATTTGAAGCAGGAGCTGGTGAACGTATTAAACTTCGATCGGGTACGAAGTCAAGTTTTCTCGAGTTCATTCGTACCTCTGCAAGCTTAGGAAGGTGGCCTAGCGAAGTACCGATTATCATGGTCATGGGAACTGATGTGGTGGTACAATTCATGCCGTTAATCCGGTCGCAAGTGCCAGACAAAACTAAAACCGTTGAGGTATTTTCGAAACGAATCCTTGCAATGCTGTTAAACTGACTCCCAAAATCTACAACCAAACTGCATATTGTAGCTGATGGGTATGACGGAGTGTTTGGCCTTGTAAACATGTCCGGGCGTCCTATTGTTCTAAAAGACAGTAGTGGATGTCATGAGCGGAGAGGAAATACAGTGACGAAGATTTTTATCGTTACGAAGAGCATGGTGCTAGAAAACTGGGATATCTTGCTTATGCAATCAGAGAGTAAGGCAAGACTTATCGAATGTATTTTTGAATTGTGGAGCCATGTCTTTCTTTCTGAATGAAGATTTACCATTTACCTCTCTGGCGGATTCAGTGACAGAATGAAGGTCCTAAAACTGGTCCCATCCAAAACGACATTAGATCCGAACCCGGACTACGAAGCTACCTTGTGCAGCACACATGAAGAAGCCGACACGCGTGTGGCTCTCCATGTTGCCGAATGCTACAGAAATGGATGTTCCGAAGTAATTGTTGAATTGTGGTCATTCTATTACAGAATTATCGCAAAATATTCCTCTGCAGGTGTGACTAGGGCTATGAACCCGATCTCTACGTTCAGTTCCGTGACAAAGTCTTTCCGATCCTTACAATTGTGAACAGAACATCGTGGGCCGTTGTAGAGACAATAGGGCTGTTACATTCCATTAGTGGATGTGATACGGTCATTTTTTTCTTCTCGAAGGGCAAAAAAACATTTGCTACATCTGCTGTTAAATCACAGCTCATTCAAGAAATTGCTGATCTTACACTGAAAGTGAGGAGTGATATCCGAAACATCATTATGTACGAGCCCGAAATCTTGCGTATCTGTACGAAATTGGCTGTATCGGTATATAGCAAAAAACAGTCCGAATTTGATTCTCTCAATGACCTCCGAATTCATTTATTTCCCAGAAAAAAACTTGAACAGCTTGCCCCCAACAGATGTTTTTTTCGTATATCACGTCAAGAGAGCTATACTTCAGTGGAGCATTATTCTTCAGGCTTTGATTCCTAAGCCCTATGTCTTCAACCCACTTGAGTTTGGCTGGACCCATCACGACATTTTAGGAGTCAGTCCAGTAACTTCAGCGCTGACCCCCTGGCCTCTATCTGTCAACAAGGCTTCGACCTTTTGTTACTGTAAAACTGTGTGCAGTAAAAAATGTCCTTGTTTGGGGATAAAGCCATGCGACATTCTTTGTGCATGTGGTGGGCGATGTGGTGCCGACAGCAACGATTCAGACGAAGATCAGCGGGATTTTTTTCGCAAGTGGGGGGAAAACCGTTGGGATGCGCGGGAACTGTGTTCTGACAGGCTTTACTTGTATTTTTACTCAATTAATTTCAACCCAATAGTATTTTTATACAAGTATTCTAATAAAAATACAAGTATTTTTATATAGATGTACAGTACTTCAAGAAAATCAGAGCTTATAGCAAGTTAAATAGTATATAGCCACTAAAGTTGAAACACGATGATGAAGTCAACACTACCGTTAGACTCGGCGTCAAAATTTAGCACATAAACATGTCTCGCTGTACCATATAAAAAAAAAAAAGGCCTACAAATAAGTAATTAGCCTATAACAAACGAACTTAATATTGGGTTGAAAATTAACGGTGATATTTTGAATCCACGCTAAATTTTAGCGTACAATATTGTGTAATATAACTATTTGGCAAAGATGCATTTTCGCATGCATTTTTGGCTTATACTTAAAAAAAAATTCTGTTCAGCTTCAACAAACAGATAGAGCTTGGAAATATTCGACAATGTGAAGCTCAATATTCAAGATAAATTCTGTTAAAAGATGAAAAATCCTAAAAATATATTAAGTTACGAAATATGTGCTTTACCTTGAAATAAACATTTGAATTTTGAGATTTTCAGGAAAAATTATTAAATATTAGCCTATAGCTCCGGGACTATACAAGGTATCGAAAAAAAACAAACATTTTCTAAGAGACGACCATATTAGGAATAATATGAGATGCCATGCAACTAAATTGGAGTAGATACAACCTTAAAAAAAAATAAACAGTATGTACACATTTTATAGGCCAAAAAAGGGTGTTTTTTGGATTTTAGAAGGTCAAGCCGTCACCTCCAGCTTTGCCATCACCCATATTCAGATTCAGCGTGGTCGATATAGTCGGAAACTATTGTCAAACTGACTGTGTCTTTTTGATCACCTAGTTGTCACATTATAGAGGTCTGGCGCCCAAGCTATACTGTCTGTCCCGGGAAAACTTTTCTCAATGGTCCTGCTAGATCGATGTCGAAATATCATTCGTAAAATCCGGTGACCGGAGCAAGCTGGTTTCATGTCGGACCGTTCAACCATCGAGCAGATTTTTACGATCCGACAAATCATAGAAAAAGCCACGGAGTTCCGACAAAAAGCTTTTTTTACCTTCGTCGACTTCCGTGCTGCGTTCGACTCAGTGGACCGAGAAGTTCTTTGTCGGATTCTAGAATCGACAGGCCTCCCTAAGAAATACTGCAGAGTCTTCAAAGCTCTACACCATGGGACGGAGAGCTGTGTTCAAGTGAACGGCCGCCGCAGCCCGTTCTTTCAAATCACGACAGGAGTGTGCCAAGGATGTGCAGTTGCCCCAGAGCTCTTCAATGTCATCATAGACTACGTTATGACTAGGACTACTTCACGTCTCAGCTTTGGACTCAAGTTTGGAGATCGTGTCATTACAGATGCTGATTTTGCTGATGACTTAGCCATTCTGGTGTACTCCATGGAGTAGTTGCTGGAAGCACTTCGAATCCTACGAGAAGAGGCTGCCAAAGTAGGACTGCAGATAAACTGGACTAAAACAAAAATTATGGCCATAGACCCCTCCTCCCATGCTGCCAATCCTTCACTTAGCCTGGATAACACCACTAGAATTGAAGTTGTCCAAAGGTTCACCTACCTGGGCTCCATAATTTCTTCAGATGGCTCACTTCTTTCTGAACTACAAGCGAGAATATCCAAAGCGTCTTCTGCCATGGGCAGACTGAACCGTCACCTCTGGCGAAAACCGAACATCAGTCGCACAACGAAGCTGCGGATTTTCAACGCCCTCGTCGGCTCTGTGATGCTCTATGGAGCTGAGACGTGGCAAGCTTCAGCCGCAACCCTCAAGGCAATTGATGTCTTTCAGTCGAAGAGCCTGAGGAGGATCGAAGGTCTACGATGGTTCGACTTTGTCAGCAATGAGAAGCTGCTGCAGCTCGCCAAGCAGTCTCGGTTTTCGACCCAAGCAGCCGAGCGAACACTACGATGGTTCGGACACCTACTTCGAATGCCTCCACACATACCTGCAAAAACGATCCATGACTTCGACCCTGTCAAAGCCGGTTGGAAGCGACCTCGCGGCCGACCGAAAAAACGATGGTCTGACAGCCTGTCCGAGTTCCAGGCGATGGCAAATATCAGGTTGAGCGATGTGCAAACGCTTGCCATGGACCGAAGGGGATGGAGGAGGCAGACGTCACTCTCTACGCCGAGCAGCGCCCGGCAGGAGACATAAGTAAGTAAGTAAGTAAGTATTATTTTTACTTTTTAACCTATTAAATTTTAAACATAGTTTTGAAGTTCGTTGTTACTTGCTGCTTAGTATAGCCAAATGTAACAATGCAATAATATTATTTCTTGGGCTTAGTGCTGTGGTGAGTTGTTATTAGTGGTAAATATATGGATTTGGTCTCTCTATCTCTATTCTCATTCACTCTATCGCTAGTATCTAAATCTTTTTTTTCTCAAAAGTATATTATTATTATTAACTTTTTTTATTCAGTTGTAATACATTTAATTTATTAATTTATAAAATTCGTAAAGTTAATTATTGTTATTTTTATATTTAAATTTACATTACATACCTTTTTATTGACTAAAGTGTGTCTCAAAAAGTCCACCAGATTTGAAAAGCCAGACCACATATCTACTTTGGTCCACCAATCATGCAGTTTGAATTCTTGCATGATCTGGTTCAAACAAGGAGCAGCTTGCCTGCCGTATCGCTTGCAAACTGGGCGTGGGGGTTGGGGTTTTTGGATGGGCTACCGGGCTACTACAGTTCTCTAATCATACATACTACAAGTCCTAGTATGAGTACAGTTTTGTTTAATAGACATAACAACCATAGATCTTAATAATCTTAATTAGCAACTACCGCAGCAACCACAATTTACTAAGTTTCAGCTACCACTGCAACAACGATTAAAATTATTTCAAAAAATTATTTTTTTTAATTGAAAAACGAAATGTATGTATAAATTTACATTAAAAATATAAATTAAAACTATATATATAATCTTTAATGGACCCCCTCGATGCAGATACGTAGAAACAAAAAAAAGATAATTTAAATGAAAAATATCGTTAGTGCAGCAACGTGACTTTATTTAAAAGCAATTCATTGTAAATGTATTTAAACACAAGGGACTGCCATTCTAATGGTGTAAACTGTGATGTTCCATCTGCAACCAGTTTTAGGAATTTTAGTGGTACAGTGCTATTTAATAACTGTGAAAAAACGAAGCACAGGGACATGCCTTCCTCTGTTTCAAAGGAAGGCATGTGTAGATGTGCCAGCGCCAGTATTTAAGCATCAAATGTAACTTTTTCCTACGGGAGTCAACTCCGACTCTCGGGTACAGACTAGATTCGTTATCTCTATGAACGTAGACAGGAACTTCCACATGTTCTCTACAAAGCTGATGGGGGACATGTGTGAGTGAGTGATGGTTTATTTCAAGGACAGAACGAGTAATTGTAGGGCTCATATGCACACATTGGCCATACTCATATGCCCGATATTGTGTTCCACATCTAATGTCAGCATCTCCTGATGAGAATTTCTTGAAAATGCATAAATTCGATTTACTCTAGATTCAAATCCTGCGTTCTTTTTTAGACACTCTTTATATGGATTTTGGCACAGAGTCCATTCAACCATTCATTATCGGACTTATTCGGATAGCCTTAACTTTCCCGAACATAATCTTTAAGAAATACCATCAAATAATAACCGGCCACCTGCCAGTTAAACAATCATGGACCGCTAGACAACTCAAAGACAAGAATCACAACGACCCAAATGTAAACTCAGATGATTTACAGAAACCTGAAGAAGTTTAACTTTTCAATTTTACTGTCCCTGTGTGTTCCCTTCAAATAATTTAAAGCTATTTTTTCTATTTTGAAACTACTTAATCTGTTATTTTCATATGGCATTACTTTTGCCCAATTATTATGCATTTCTGTTATAAGCAGGAATAACTTATCAAACAACCAGGATCGTATTCAAGATTTTTTGTCGGGGGGGAGGGGGGGTACAAAACTTTAAAAAAAACATCAAAAATTAGCTTATATTCATTTTTAACTAGTCCAGACCGCTTCGAGTAGCAAACTCCGTAGCCTCTGGCGTCATTTATGCGAAGCATTAGTAATCGGGCTTGTTGTATAAGTAATCTCGGTATGCTCGAAAGCGCACTTAGGACTTACATTCTCCGGTTTTTTCTCCGGGGCCATCGTTTGCTTTTGCCGTTTTCCTCGCTCTTTAACAGGCGGTGTTACAGCTTCCAGTTCGAAAGTTCCAATCATTTATTTTAAGCCATGAGAAGGGTTTATGATATGTCCAATATTTCCTGCGTATGCAATAAGGTGCTCGTCAGTAAAGGTCGAGCTTTCTGATTGTGACAAATTAAGACTACCACTAATTTTGTTTGACTATAAGAAAAAAGCAAATATTGAAATAAAAAATATAGTGATAAAAAAGTAAGTTAGTATGCACTAAAATCATTGTCAATGTGACAAATTAGAAAAAGTAACTTGTATTTTTTAACCAAAAAAAACGACCCACAAAGGATATCAAATCAACTTTACCCCCCCCTCCCCAACAGGGTGCGGGCCCTCCTAACACGTAATATGCAAAAAAAATCTTTGATCGGTCATTTTTATATTTTTTTTAATGATTCATAACTGACTTTTCTTCCTAGTGATATTTTTCCATGTATTGTGGCCTGTTGACTTCTAAGGGCGCACTATCGTTAAAAAGTAAGTTGAATTGGCGCCGAATCCAGACTGTTATGCCTGTTCTTATAGATTTCGTTAGACTTGACTATTGATTTCTCTTTCGGGAAATATTTTACTTGCATTGTTGTCTTTGGACTTCTAGGGCCGCACTGTCTTTAAATGTTAAATTGTGATGACTCAGAATCTGGACTGCTATACCTGGTGGTATATCATTAGATTTGAATATTGAGCTCTCTCTCTAGTAATATTTTCCTTGTATTGTGGTCTTTGGACTTCTAAGGCCGCATTGTCGTTAAAAGTTAAATTGCCATGACGCAGAATCTGGATTGCTATACCTGGTGGTATATCGTTAGATTTGAAGATTGATTTCTCTTTCAAGTAATATTTTCATAGTATTGTGGCCTATGGACTTCTAAGGCCGCATTGTCTTTCAATGTTGAATTGCAATGGCTCAGAATCTGGATTGTTATAGCTGGTGGTGAATTCTTAGACATGTCAAGTTATTTGCAGTAAGTGTTTTTGTTCTTTGTAATGGGGACTGTGGTCTTCAAAAGCCTGATTGCCTTTTAATTTTTAATTGACATTACACAGAATCTGGATTGATTTGCACGTTTGTAAATAAATAGATTTGAAGATTGATTTCTCTATAAGGTAATATTGTACTAGTATTGTGGCCTGTGGACTTCTAAGGCCGCATTGTCTTTAAATGTTGAATTGTGATGGCTCAGAATCTGGATTGTTATGCCTGATGGTAAATCAATAGATCTGATCATTGATTTTTCTTCCTAGTCTTTTTCCTTCTAAGCTATGCATATTATTATAATATTCTGGATATTACTATTATAATATGGATATTATATATAAATATTATTAACATATTATAAATGATTCTTCTGCGGTCTGATAATTTGCAATCACTGCATGCTGCTGTGAACAGCCTTTATGCCGGGTTGTCTGACATCGGGCTGTCAGTTGCTTCTGCTAAAACTGAATTTCTCGTTTTTGGTTTTCATCACCCTCCCGATTCAAAATTCAGGTTGGCTCAGATTCAATATCTGCCACTGCTTCGCTTAAGTACCTTGAACTTGCATCCGGGGCTTCAATTCAGAAAACAAGCTCATTAACAATAATTATGTTGAAAGAGAAGTTGAGAAATTCCTATGGAAGTGCTTATGTAGTTCAATGTTAATTTGACAAAAAAAACGCGTTGTAAAATTTATTAAAACGTCTTTTTCTCCCCATAAATTTTTTATTGTAGCATAATTGAAATATTTTAACAAGTCTGAACGTCAACAAATTGGATCCGTCTTTTTCAAATTTTGTAAATATTTTCTTCGTGTTCCTATTTGGTCTCGTAACAAGTTATATCTCCAAACGTTACGGTATTTTTGAGATATATGATAAGATGGATGTTTTAGAAGGGAGATTCAGACAGCGATCTGAGTCAGTCGTAGATTTTTCGTTGGGATGTATTAATCGTTTGTGAGTCATTGTTAGTGTATCTTTTTTTTATAAGCGTTTATATTTTGTTTATATAGTGCTTGTAAATGTTTATAAATTTCTTTTTCCATACTCCTCCAAATGCTTTTTTTTCTATGTATAGAATGTTAAAATAAATTATTATTATTATTCAATATTAAAAACTAAAAATTTTAATTTGATTGACTTACAAAAGTCGATTAATAAAACCACCTAGACTATACTATTTTGTTATATTTACTCCTTAGTTGACTATTGAGACATGAAGAGAATCCTTATTTTCTTCTGATGTAAAAATGTCACTTTCATCACATGATTTTTCGATATACCTACTAATAGATATTTGTTGAATAGCCCGACTGAACATAATGGCTATTCCACTCTATTGATCGTTGTATAGTTGGACGATCAGCTGCAGATAAATTAAGTGGTTAAAATATTCGGTTGGGCTTGTTTGTAAACAAGAAAAGCTTCCGCTTACCTCTTTTCACAATTTAATTGTGGCAACAATGGAAAGAATTTACGCAACAAAAATCTTAAAAGTTGTACATTTTATTTTGTATATAGTTGTATATTTATATAGTTGTATATTAGTAGTTGTATTTATATATTGTATATATTAGTAGTTGTATATTAGAAGAGGATCTGTAGAATACGCTACAAATACATTACAATCTTGAAAGTTTCGATAAAACATTACTCCTTCTCACAGAGTTCCCACTTAACAAAATTATTGAGTCAGAGGAATGCAATAGCCTTTTTAATAAAAAAAAGATTTATATTTGAGGTTTTAAAATTTAAAAAAATAATTAAACAGTAAAATTTAAATATTATTATTTTATATTTAAAAATAACTAAAGAAAAAATCTTTTGCAAATTGTGTTTTTTTTTTACTAAGAATTATTTATTAAATAAAATTTTAATTTCTATAAAAAATTTAAATTACATCTATATAATAAATCTACAAAATCATTTAGTCTATATGTTATACAGCGAAAAATTAATGAGGATTTAACAATAGAATTATCTATTACCGACCTATTATTAAGAAAACAAACAGGAAACTCAGAAAGGAGGACCAAATACCGCTGGATAAAAGAAAGAAAAGAAGAAGAATTTAAAATATCCATTAGAAAATGATTTTGTATTTTTTAAATATTATAGTCTATTTTTGATAAAAGAAATAGCATTATTTAAAAAGATACCCAAAATTTCGTAAAAATATACCAAAATTTCACCTGTGTATAAATGACTACTGCATCTGTTAAATCATCAACATCAAACTTCTCTATAGTCGCGTTGAAGACCTCTGCTTTCTCCCGAAGTAAATTGACGATTTGCGAAACCAGTTTAGCATCTAAATTAAATTCAGGTGCTTCTTTAACTAAAAATATAAAAAATAATCTAAATATATGTATGAATTTGCCTTTTAAACATAAAATATTGAATTTCATAATATACGAGTATACTTTATAAATAGTTAAACTCCAAATATAATACAAAAAACCTCCTAAAAAAATATAATAAAAATACATGCATAAATTTTCTTTTTAAATACAAATATTTAACTTCACAACATATATTATATAAAAAGATTAACTCAAAATAAAATATAAAAACGTCGCAAACTTCTATACTATACTTCTCAAAACTTCATTGGCCTTAATATTGCAAAGCAATTCATACTAGCTAGCATACAATCTTGTTTAATTTGTGCAAAATCAAATGCGTAAAAAATTCAACACTAGTTTAAAACCAAATGATGGAGTGATGCAACAGACTAGCGGCATATCAGATGCTTCAGTACCCGGAGCCACAAATTAGGAATAAAAAACTACATATAATTTTTAACTTTTTTTATATTTTTATTTGTTTTTTTTTAACATTATTATGTTTTGTTATTTTATATATCGGTACTTGTATGATATACCCCCTGCAAATCAAGTTGTTCATGCATTGACGCACTGTAAAACGATTCCTTTCGCTAGTTTCTTTCAACTTAGCGTGAGAAAAGACAAAGAGAAGTGACAGAATAGATGGAAAATATATAATTTGGGCTATATATTTGCACATTGGGGGGTGAGGTAAAGTATTTGGACAGTGTGAAGTCATAAACCAAATCTTAATTAATAGTATTAGAAAAATTGTAGCTAACACGTTTTGTACGCAGACCCACTGTCCTTTACCCCCCCCCCCTTAATGTGCAAATATATAGCCTAAATTTGTTTCCAAAGTATTATATTTTTAACATACTTA
This sequence comes from Artemia sp. Qi Xiang Cuo, assembly GCF_049724085.1. Classification (NCBI taxonomy): domain Eukaryota; kingdom Metazoa; phylum Arthropoda; class Branchiopoda; order Anostraca; family Artemiidae; genus Artemia; species Artemia sp. Qi Xiang Cuo. The sequence goes on along the minus strand of NC_142794.1, from coordinate 15,070,689 downwards.
GGTATATTTTGTTACGATTAACAGAACTTCACTTCTTGAGACTCAGGGGGTATATCATACAAGTACCTATAGAACTATTGTTATTATTTATATTTATACTTTATTTTAATTATTATCTTTAGTTTGCAAATCTACAGTTTCAGTCCTGTCCATCCCCGTATTCCAAAACTTGTTGTTGGAAGATGCAGATCACGCATATATATCATGCATTTATACATACATATTTCACAATACATTTTGACACAGAAACTCCTTTGGTATTTCTGGAACCGCCTCTGCCTTCGACTTATATCGATGTTTTCTGACCACACAACTTAGAGAGGAACAAGGGATGTATACCCAACCATCCATTTCCACATTTAAACAGAACTATTTTAAATTTTAAAGCGAAACATTTATTCATTGCATTCATAACAAAGAAGTAAACAGAATCTGTTTGTTAGTATAAAAAGTTTTCATAAGATACATCATTTTTGAAAGTTTATAGGAGTTAACAGCTTCATTGCTGTTAGACTTTGTGCAGGAACAAGATGAGTATTATTTTTTTGTTTTGTTTTTACAAAAATATTTATTTATAGATCCCAAAAACAGTCATCGACAATAAATAAAACCTTTTACTGACAAACTAGAGCCATTAGTAACGAGTGAACCCGCTTTGTCAGCCCATTTCTGGGGCACCGGGATATCGTATCAAAACCTGTAACTAAGTGAAGCTTTCTCAATTAGGGTTTTACATTCCCCATCCTGTCAAAAACGTATGTAAATTGTTCATTGGTTTTGACGTAACACACGCACACGTCAGGTGGGGACAGGGTGAGGGCACTATCCCCAAAATTGGGAAGGTTAGGTTTTATGGTTTCAAGCTTGTATTATTCATAATAATATTATTTTAGTGGTTTGATCTACCAAAATGTTGAAGTCCAAGAAGAAAAAATAAGATAGTATACTTTCTTTGCAGCGTTGTGGCAGAAAAATTGCAAAAAAATAATTTGAATTTCAGTAAATTATATTGACTGCACATCTAAAGTTCTTTTAACGTCATCCAGTTTCCTAAAACTCTCTATATATTCCCATAGGACGATATTTCATAAGTTATTAAATTTTTATCTGTAACTCCTCCAAAATAACCAAAATTATATACCCCCTGGACTGTTTGTTTGACAAAATTACAGATTTTTTAGGGAAAAATCAAGAGAGTACAATCTATGTGCTGAGTAAACCTTACATTTAATTCCCTATTGAAAAAAAAAAAATCATGTTGACTCCTTTAGGTTATTCGCCTAAGTTAGACAAAAATTATAATGTAAATTGTGTATATTTTAAAACCTAGAAACAAGTAAAAAAAAGTTTTCTTATGGAAGTAAATAGTGATATTGTGTATATTTTAAAACCTAGAAACAAGTAAAAAAAAGTTTTCTTATGAAAGTAAATAGTGATGTTGAAACTTAAAACAGACAAAAATTAGTGCCTTTCAATGTATATCTAAAAACTTTATTAAATAAACTTACCCGTGCTATTTCCTATAGATGTGTAATTCTAAAACAATAGAAATTTACTGAAAAAACAAAACTAAAACAACAGAAAAAAATTAGGAGTAAAACAGTCCTTAAGCAGCCTGCAAAAATAGAAGACTAATTCATAAAGCTTAGTATACAGCAAAACACAAATTTTAATATACAATTTAGATTGTCTGGAAAACTCAAAAGCTATAGTTTTCAGGATTCTGAAAATACATGGAAATATCACGAGTCAATCTATTTGAACCAGTATTGCAGATAAACCTGTAGGTTGCATAAACTGCAAAACATAAATTTTTGCTTGTTTTAAGTTCCAACTTTGCTCTTTACTTCCATCATAAGAACTTCGTTTTTCAGACTAAGTCATAAAGCTTAGTATACAGCAAAACACAAATTTTAATATACAATTTTGATTGTCTGGAAAACTCAAAAGCTATAGTTTTCAAGATTCTACAAATACAGGGAAACATCACGAGTCAGTTTATTTGGACCAGTGTTGCAGATAGGATTATAGGTTGCATAAACTGCAAAGCATCAATTTTTGCTCGTTTTAAGGTATAACTTTGCTCTTTACTTCCATCATAAAAACCTCATTTTTTTTTAAATAATCAATAATTATACTACTACTGCTAATACGGTACTAAAAAAAACTTACTGTAGCACAGAACCGCCTGAGGCCAACACAGCTACGCCCGTTACTTCTCCCTCTTAATCTATCCAAAGCCTCCCTCTTTAAAACCTAACCAGAAGTTTCCATTCCCCTTAATTATTTCCATACGAGATGGACAACATAGACTTTGGCCTTGAACAGTTGCTTGACAAGGACGATCTTGGGCAATCTGTCATCCTTGATCGGCAGAACGTGTCCTACCCCTCTCAACTTTCCTCTCATTATAGTCCTAGAAAGTAGGATTGACACATATTTTTGTACAGCTTACTGTTTGAGATACGGCCAGTCAGTCAGGTACCCCAAGCAATCCATAAGCTATTTCTCTGGAAAACATCTGGAAAATTCTCCTCTGTTTTTCGGAGCACACACGCTTCAGAGCCATGCTTGACCACTTTCATCAGTGTAGCATCCAATATTCAAATCTTGGTGCAAAGACTTGGAATTACCATTAAAACAGCAAAGGAAAATATAAGAAAGTCTTAGGATTTATGTAACTCCTAAATTCAACCTTTAGCAAATGGTTAAGATAAAATCTAAAATGGAAAAGTACAAACCTTGGGAGACCCGTTTCTTGGCTTCATCAAAGACATGAGTGGCTTGTCCGCTTCCAAATTGGATAATCTCTTCTCTTTTATCTTGAAAAAGAGTTACACATTAACAAGCAGGTATGTCATTATATTATTAAAAAGAAGCCACCTACAACAAGTTGCAAGAATTGCTACTTCCTTCTAGAAAAATTAATTAGCAAGCCCGTCAAAAATTACAACAACATAATTACGGAGTCACCATAAATACCATAAAATCAAGGACAAGTCTAAGTAGTAAAATATTTTTTGGAGGGGGGGGGCACAATAAATATGGACAGGATAAAAAGAACTAAAAAGCTAATAAATATAGTTTTTTATGACTTGAAACTAAAAATGCAAATTTGGGAGGTCACATTCTGTCATTAAGTGTATTAAGTATTAAAAAGTGATTTTTATTGGTTTCAAATAATTCTTGTTTTTTTTTTTTTTTAGTTTTCCGTAATAAATATTAATTTGTGAGCTTAAATAAAAAAAAATTTTGGATCTTATCGTTAATTTTTTAATTTGCGTTCATATTTGATACTTGTAGTTGTATTGACAGATCATGCTGTCAAATTTCTTAAGAGTTAAGTAGAAAAGCAAGGTCATAGGAATTCACAAAGGGCTAAGTAAATCCTTTTCTAAGTTTTCTCACCCCCCCAAGTCGCGGTGCAGGAGCTGTAGTGCTACTATTGGAAGACTTACATTTTTAGATGTTAGGAGGTGCTGTTAATGGCTTTTGGTGGAATCCATCTCTTTAATACTTCATTTTCTAACTTGAAAACACTTTGTGACACTTGGAAAGAGCAAACTTGGCTCATATGTCTCAGTAGGGTCAACACAGTTGACAACGAGCAGAAGAGATCACTTGAAATATATTCAAAAGAAAAGAAGAGAATGAAATGTGAATATGAATATTACTCATTAATGTCGGAGACCTGTCGACAGACTTTAAAAAAAAATCTATAAAATGTGTTCCCTTTACTGTTGAGTATACTATCATCACAAGGTATATTGAAGAGCAAAGGCTATCTAGTATGCTTAATTATTTAGAAAGTTACTTTCTGGCAAATAGATGAAAGCTAAATAATACTGATACAATCTTAACCAATATTAGGGTGTGTAAAAATGGTCTTTTTCACCATATAATATTTATCATTTACACTGATAATTTACATTACAACTTAAATTTCAATTATAAGGCTAGTTTACCAGTTAACAAGTTTAACACACAAGACAGAAACAAGAGAAAAACACATATGAACAGCATACTTGGCGCATAGAGGAATATACAATAATTATAAACAGGAATAGCGCAAAGAAGAACAGAGTACAATTTATTTATAGAAAACTACCTTAGTAAATTTTTAATTAGAGGAAATATTGTAAAAGCCTTTTTCATTACAAAACACACCATAATAATTGCCAACTTTCATTTTGTGTGGCACTTGCCCAAGATTTGTGGGTGTCATTTCATCCATGAAGGCATTTATATTGGACGTTTGAACTACAGCTCTTTACTAAGATATTGCACAAGCTCATTAAGACAATTATTGGAAAGAGAATTAAAACCATTAGGAAAAGAATCATGCAGAAAAAGCAACATATATTCAAGAAAGAACATTTAACTTAATTTGATCTGCTACAACCACTGAACTTCTCTAGGGCTCTGAGTGGTCCTCCAGGGAGTGTAAATTCAACTGGATCAGTAAGTGAACCCGGTCACTAAGGAATCCTGAATAACTCTAAGGAACTCTGGAGTTCTACAATGAGAAATCCTTAGATTGCTATAAGCTTCTATTTAATGTAATATAAGTAGGAGAGTTAATTTCCATTATTGAATTCTTTAGCCTTTTACAAACAAAATATACATGATTCAAATAACAAAGAAAGGTTATAAGCTATACCAAGGAAGGCTCAAACACATATGATATAAATGCTATAGGGAATATTATTTTTGACACAAATATTAATGCAATTAATATATACTTAATAATTATGTCATTTAAAATCTTTAAATACTTTATCCTCAAGGCACTACTTGCATCTGAAAAATGGAAAGAAAAATTAGCTATAAGCACCAGTTATTATACGAGTTATTATTCATTATCAAAGTACTTATTGATCAGGACTAAAATAATAAACCTTAAAAAACTATACACACCGTTGCCAACAGCTGCTCATAGTAGAGAATAAAAACTAATGAGAAATTATAGAAATACATAATTAAAAGAATCCTTCATATTAAAAATTAAAACTAATGTATTTAGCTAAGCCTGCACAGGATTATGATGCTGACAATATTCTGATTTGATTCAATACTATACTATCTCTTTTTTTATGGCTTGATTTAATTGGATGTTCTTTATCTTGTTCATTTTGGTTTTATTTTTACTTGAATACAGCTGTTGAATATACAGCAAAATATTAGCTTAGCTTTAATTTTTGTCACTATTTCTGCAAAAAGTATCTGGTCCACACAACTTCATGTTTTTTTATGAGACGAAAATAGGGTGTGTTTTTGTTGTTACTTCAAATCCATATATTCAATAATAACACCAGTTTGTTAACAAAGAAGGACCCCTCCCCACAAGATTGGGCAGAAAACCCTAGAGGGGCCATCCACTTTCTACGACATATTGCACCTCTCGTAGCGCCACGTGTGCCATGCAGATCTGCCACTTGCGGCAGACTTGGCACAGTGCTTGGCACATGCCTCCTGGTGTTTTCTGAGAGTTGGCAACTCCCTCTCCTATCCAAGAAAATAACGATATAAAATGTATTTGTGGTAAAGTGGGTTAGGACTGACCTGACTAATTTTGCGTACCAGATGGGATTATTCGAGGGACTAAAATACTATGGTAGATATGTTGGCTATAAAATAAGATTTCTATTCATCTAACACGCAACTGTACAGATTATGGATGTAAAGAGCCCACTGAGACAAAGTGTCGCATAAAGTAAACAATTACAATAATACTCTAATGAAAGTTCCACAACATTTAAAACACCTACAATTTTTGAACATACAATCCAAGGGATTCCCATAATAAACAGATCAGAGTTTAGTCCAACACAAAATTGGTATCAGACTCCCCGTTCCCATAAAATGTATCTTTTATACCAAGCATCAGGTATATATTAGCGGGCTCACAGACGCAAATATCAAAAAATTAATGATTTTTCAATTTCCTTTAACGTCTACAGATACCAGGATGTGCTCTTTATCTTAATAAAAAGTGGTATTTCAAAACTTTGTATTTTGCGTCAATGTTTTTACTAAAATCCAATTTTGACTTAATTAGTCAGCTTCACCACATTTTTTGTACTACCCAGTCCTCTATGACAAATCCTTTGATGCCAGTCTCAGGAGTTGGACCTGAGATCAAACTTTAAATGGGGTACCCCTCTTGGGGTCCCTGTTGTCTGACAATTTGAACCTCCCTTCCCCATCACTCACAATGTCACTCTTAACGCATTTTTTACTACCCAGCCCCCTATGCCCTGTGATGCCACTCTCATAGTTTGAATTATCCGTGCTTATGATATACACTATTAAGTGATTTGTGACTGTGTTTGAGTCCACACAAATAGATTTTCTATCATATGTCAAACATCATATGATATATGTTCTAAACAATGATCAAAACTAGGAATAGATATCATTAAAAAAAAGAAATGTTTAATTTATAATTTTTATGAAATTATAATAATTATTTATTTATTATGATATTTTACGAAAAATTAATAGAGATAGCAAGAGGGGTTAAATGATACAAATTAGGATTATGCACCAACTGTTGATGAAAAATAATAAGAAGACACACCTACAAAATCAGCTAAATCTTATAGCCAACTCCAACTACGGGGGGGAGGTTGAAATACAGCTGTCATAGCAGGGACTATTAGACCTGGAATGAGTTTTAAATGTGTAATAAAATTTATCCGAGTGTTGAATTGTGAAAATGAAAAACTTTTATATTTCCTTTTTTCTATTTAGTTTCTGTCTTACAACAAAAAATTATATTTATTTAGCTAATCTTGGGGTAAGGTTCTGTCATTAACTAGCTATAATAACAATACACAAGCAATTCAATTCAATTACCCATTCAACACTCTTTGCAAACAGAACAGTCACTACAACAACAAATACGCACACCATGTCTTCCAGAAATATCCCTAGCTAACATTTTTTGGGGGAGTGTAATTGATTTTACTTACTGGCTGGTCCCTTTTACTGGCAGATTGTAAATCAAACAGTTCGTGGTAACGAACTGTACTTAAGAAGCGACCCAGCTCAATGGTAAAAGAAACTAGAAAACAGTATTTTGATAAAAATAGATACACCAAAAGAATTAGATTTTCATACTTAATTCAAATATATAAATGTCATCAAGTCCTACCCATCAACAGTTAAATGCCTGAAAATTGGCTGATTTTCGAAAAAAGGGGGAAAGACCCTCTAAAAGTCAAATAATCCTAATGAAAAGCATACCATCAAATTTCGCGTATCAGAGAATCCTACTGTGGAGGTTTCAATCTCCTATCTACGAAAATGTTAACTTTTGGTTATTTGGTCAGAAGAAAGATCAGGGTGGCGGGTTTTTTAGTTGTTTTTTTTTCCAAGGCTGACCATATCAACCCAGTGGTCCTAGAATATCGTGAGAGGGTTCATTGGAATGGAAATTAAAATTGCTAGTGCCCTTTTTAAGTCACTAAAAAAATGGAGGGCAACTAGGACTCCTCCCACGCTCATTGTTTTCCAAAGTCACCTAATCAAAATTTTGAGATGGCCATTTTGTTCAGCATGTTCGAAAATATTATAAATATTTCTTCTAGGATGACTGAGTCCTCCGACTTTCCCAGGGAGGGGGCTGAAAAATATGAACTTTACCCCACGTTAATATCCAGTATTGGTGATTGGGAAGTATACATACGTGTTCAGGGTAGATTTTTTCTGGTTGTGGGGGGGGGGTCGGGGTTAGGTGGGCGGATCTTTACAGGAAGGTAGTTTTCATGGGGGAAGGGACATTGCTATGAAGGAGACGCCGGAGCGTAAAGAGCGAGGCGTTGAGGAGGGGACAGCCTCTTTCATATACGGAATAATTTCTGTTCGTTTTAAGTTTTAATGTCGCTCCTTACTTTCAGTTAAAAAAAACTTATTTTTTTTATTTAATACATTCAAAGACCATAATGACCACACATTACATACGAATATGCACATTCTGTATTCCATACATCATTCATGCCCAGTATAGCATTAGAATTTAATTACACACATCTGAAGTATTTTACCACTTCTGTGTTATATTTTTTTTTTTTCAAATATGTTAATATAAATGCAAATATTATTTAATTTTGTACAAGTTTAATTTTATAAAAGAATGAAACACTAGTAGTTTATTAATAATTTTTTTCTTTTAAAAATTCCCGGAGGCATTCACAAGTACTGAAGGTTTATATAGAGACTGGGTTTTTTTATATGTATTGTATAGACCGTGTGGTCTTTGAATATATTTAAGTCAATCTTACAAGAAGCCTTTGACCAATGCTGTTTTAGATTTTTTCAGATATGTTAAAACACATGTAAATCTTATTGTCAGTTTAATTTTCTACAAGATTGTAAAAGGAGTAGTATTTGTTCTCCTTCTTTGCATTTCAACCTACACTTAGGCACATAATCTGAGGGCCTATTTATCCAGAGAATGTTTGTTTTGTCATACGAACTGATTGGAAATATTGCAATTAAAATTACCTAATTTTTTTTTTTTTTTACTGACCAAGACCAATCTTCTTTCATGATTAACTTACATCACATATTTCCATCAGCCCATTCACCCTAATAACAAAAAATAATGAACCATTAAAATAGTGGTGTTTTGCACCACTCTTAAACCTACTAAATTTTTTTTACAAAACGGGTGACAATCTTCGTAGGGGGAGAATGTAAAATCAGCACCCTTCTGTATGACTTATATCCACTCACTAGAACCACGCACTTTGAGAGAGTGACGAATATATACCCAACATTATCCCATAATTTTATTTGTATTGTATATTTGGACATTAAACTATAAAACTCTATTATGAGGTATTTTACGTATCTTGATTGATTTGTTACCTAAAAGATAAACATGACATGAAATGCACCTTTAAATGCTCTTTCTACATAGTATATACTAATTTTTGAAATTACAAATGCATATTAGCAACCTTCCTTATGAGGTCAGATACAGGCCATGGATAGGAACAAATTTTGACTGATGTTGATAGTCCTTGTCTCTCTCAATATTTGGATTTATGAACCAACTATTAATGAGGAACCATAAAAACAATAAATGCCACAATAAGCGTAGTGTTTTGCAACCTTCAGGTTCCAAGACAAAATTAGACAAGGAATAATCCACATATTAGAAATGTGGATTCTGTTTTAAAATTTGCCATAAATAACCAATTTGCTTTATATTCAACTTATCAGTGAATCTTTCCAGACTACCACTGGACATAGAAAACTGAACATATTTAAAAAAAGCAGAAAATACATAGCTGAAATCTACAGACCTATAATCCTGACATCAGGGGGTGTGAAAATTCTTGCCCGGTCGTCAATTCAGCAGGTATCTGGCACCTTGAAGCAAATAATCTATTGTGCAGCTTGCAGCATGTTTTTTGCTCTGAAAGATCTGTTGATACCAATCTCCTAGAACCTAACTATATGTTCTGCAATATCTTGGTTGTGTAAATTGCTCTTATGATGTATTAGGTCTCACAGAGACCTGGCTGTCTTCAAGTGATGATATGTCTGACTATGACATATCAGGTTTTACTGCATACCACTCAAATAGTTCTCTAACCAAGTGCTCTGGTGGTATATCCCTTTTTGTCAGAAATATTCTTAATGTTGTGAGACATTCAGATCTTGAGCCAATTTTTGATCCGGTTGTAAATAATAGAAGTGTATATGCTTTGGTTGTTGACCTTTCATGTGATACAGTAAGTTGTGATACTATCTGTTAATTTAAAAGCCTCCACCCTTCCCAATATTGAAATTTTCTGAATTAATTGATGAACTTTGCTCAGTTGATAAGCTTGCTCCAAGAAATTTTTTTATACTTGGAGACTTTAACTGCAATTTATTGAAAAATGGGTGTGAAGATGATTCTGACCTTTTTTAAATCTATTTATTCCTCTGGCCTTCTTCCTTGCATTTTCTTTCCTACTCGTGTTGATCCAGTCATAACTTCTGCAACACTGATTGACAAAAGTTTTCCGCCTTCTAAAAATGATATTAAATTTTCATCTGGTATTATTTTCTCTGATCTTTCTGACCATTTTCCAATTTATTGTTATGTTCCCAAAATAAAAATGCTGAGCCAAGAGGATGCCAAAGGTGAGTCTTATACAAGAATTTACAGTCAGAGCAATGTTTGTAACCTTGTGTTTGATCTTAGCGCCAGTGATTGGTGTTCAGTAATGAATTCTGAAGATATTAATTGGGCATCAGCCTCATTAATAAGTTGGTTGCAAACACTGATTGAATAAAATTCCCACTAGTAAAATTTTCAAGTAAATATAAACCCAAGATGCCTTGGATGTCTCCTAGTCTTGTGAAATCGACACTGCAGAAGTTAGAGCTTTTCAAGCTGGCTTGCAAAAGCCTTGAACCTGATGATTTATCAAAGTATATGCATTATAAGAATGTATTAGCATCTAATAATTAGACTAGCTAAGAAAAATTATTTTTTTTTTTAAAAATTCAGGAATGCAAAGGTAATTTGGAGAAAGTTCGGAGTGTAGTTAATGAAGCTTTATCTCGTATGAAACAAACAAAGAAACAGCCTACCGCCTTCAAGAATGCAGGTGGTTCAACTCTTGAAAAAGCAGCAGGACCTAATGACTTCATCTCTTACTTTATAACCCTACTAACTGTTAAGGTCATGTGTCGCCAGCTGAGAGAAGTATTTTTATAAATCCTTGTTCAAGCATATAGATATGTAATTTTATCTCTTATTTAAGTAGTAGTAGCACAGCTGATGTGCTTCGACTCGCAAGACATGTGATTATGTTAGTTTACTCTTATGTTGTTGAGACTCTTACCCATATTTTTACTATATCTATTTCAAAAGTTGTTTACAAATTAATTTAAAATATTAAAAGTAATCACTATTTTTAATAAGCGTGAACCCAGCTTAGTTTCAAAGTATAGACATATTTCACTTCTCCCAATTTTCTCTAAACGGAAAGGTTGTGCATAAGAGGCTTTTTTCATTCCTGTCTACTGGTGCTTAAACTGGAAGCGGTTCTGTTCTGTATGATCACCAGTATAGCTCTAATGCATGTGCTCTAGTTGATGCTACAGAATTCGTACATGTTAACATATACATGGGTCGTTGTGTTCTAGGACTGTTTCTTGATTTTTCTAAAGCTTTAATAATTGTATATACTTCTTTATTTCTGGGAAAATTTTATATAATTTGAGTTTGGTAACGTTATTTTGAATTGTTTATATATTAAATGGATAATAAATAAAATTGTGTGTGTTATGGTGTGAAATATTCTGATCTAGACTCGATTTCTACAGGGGTACTTCAAGGTTAAGTTTTGGGACCAGTCATATTTATTATGTAAATTAATGACCGTCCTCACTCTCCAGACAGTGAGTAACACTTTTTGGTTTGCAGACGCTATTAATTTTTTGTTGTTTCTATTGATCCGCCCTCTGCTGTTGATAAGGCTCAGCTCCTGCTCAACCATGAGCAACTACCACAAATCAGCATTAATAAGTAAATGAAACTCAAAACTAGAAGAAATTAACATGAGTAGGGCTCAAAACCCCTATGCCTTCCCAATGCCAGAAAATAATGTACACTTTACGGAAAAAATATAAACGTTTTTATAACTTTAATAAATCAAGTATAATAAATATTTTTATTACTAAATATAAGTATATGTATATTAAAATGGCAATGCACATTCATTTGTATTTTTTTTCAGTAAAGTGCAAATTATGTTCTGGCCTTGGGATGGCATAGGAGGTTTTGAGCCCAACTCATGATAATTTCTATTCGTTTGGAGCTTGACTTGGTTATTTATTGCCATTTCTGTTCGTTTTGGGTTTCATTTATTTATAAATGCTTATTTATTATGGTTCCATTCTATGTACATTATTTGCTTTTATTTTTTCTTATTTTTTTCTTAATTTTGTTCTTTATTTTTATTTGAAAAAACTATTTTTTTAAAAATTTTTTTTAAATAAGTTATTTTTGGTTTTTATGTACATATTATTTTAATTAAAATATAAAATTATAATTTAAATATTTTTGTTTTTTAGACTTTATAGTTTTTACTGATCTTTGAATGCCTTAGATAAAATTTCATGACTTATTAAAAACATACACTCTATCAAAAATCTTGACACACAGAGTAGTGTATAATTTATTTTAATAAATCATCTAAGTGACATTAAACGGAAAAATTGATACCATATACACAAAAAAATTTTTTACTGTCTTTGATATCTTGGATACAATTACACTATTATGATTGGGTTAAATGTTAAGAAGAGAAGTAGCCCCGAAAGTTTGAACATAATACAATCACTCGTGTTTGGGATAATGCCGGGAATTAAACACAGTAAAATTTTATTTAATATTACGGCAACTTTTTTTTTATAAAAAAAAAGGAACTGGGGATGGGGGGGATGGTTGGGGAATTAGTTTCCCTCCAATCACTTTCGACTATTAAAAAAGGCATCAGCCATTTCTATTTTCAATTGAATAAGCCTTTTTTGAAGTTCCTACGACAACTCCTTCGATAAGAAGTGCCCTGGTCTAAACAACAACAACAACTAAAAAATAATACATTATACCAACATCGATCTTAATTATAAAAAAGTCAAGCCTTCAAATCACTTTCGACTATTAAAAAGGTCACTAGGTTTCGTTTTCCAATCGAATTAGCCCTTTTTTATTTTCTGTTACTACGATTTCTATAAACACCATTTGTGCACCCCGAGAACAAATTACAACCCTTCCCCACCCGGCTGTTTGTCCTGTTGATAAAAAAAAATAATAATAATACATTGTACCAACAATTATATTTAATAAAAAACTTGTTCAATAAAATCATAAACTTCACCAAGGGAATAACTTCCAAACCGGGCCAGGAGGCCTGTGGGTGGGGTGTCACCCTTAACAAACTAAAGTTCCATATCTCTCAACTACATTGAACAAACGGGATCTCTAAAGTTTTGAGGGTCGGTGTTTGGGGAAAAAGTGGGCGTGAGAGGTGGGTTAGTTGCCCTCCAATTACTTTCGACTATTAAAAAGGGCACTAGCCCTTTGAATTTTCAATCGAAAGTCCCTTTTTCTAGTTTCTGCAACAATTCTTTCTATTAAAACCTTATCTGACCTTAGGGTCTAACTTATCAAACTTACCAAGTGGCTCTGAGGGGGTTATCATTCTCAAAGACATAATTTTCGGAACTTTCAAATATGATGAACAAAATGGCTATCTTAAAGTTTTGATTGGATATGTTTGGATAAATAGTGGGCGTGGGAGGGGTGTTCGTTGCAGTCCAATCCCTTTTGAATATGATAAAAGGACACTAGCACTTTCAATTTAAAATAAAATTAGCAATTTTTGATGTATCGAATCCAAATAGTTAAATGAACACCTTCTCGTAATCCCAGACCGACCGTCGCCCCCGGGGCCTGTGGGCTGTGGGGGGGGGTTGTCATAAAGCCCGCAATAAGTGTTCTATAATACCAATCAGGTTTAAGATCGAGCTAAAGCACACTTATTAGGGGCGGGTGGGTGGTACATGGTGGTCATGTGAGGGGGGTTATTTTCCCTACGATCACTTTTAGCAATTAGAATTTCAACTCAATTGATCCCTTTTAGTAGATTCGACGACAATTCTTTCTATAAAAATCTTATGTGCCCCCAGGGCATAACTGATAACACTTGCCATGAGGGCTGTGGGGGAGCGTCCTCCTCAAAAATATAATGTCTATCTGGAAATCAACTATGCTGAACAAAATGGCTATCTCAAAATTTCTATTGGATGTGTTCGGGGAAATTGTGGGCGTGGAAGGGGTGTTAGTTGCCTTCCAATCACTTTCTATTATTAAAAAGAACACGAGCCACTCCAATGTCCAATTAAACTACGCCTTGTCAAAGTTTCTACAACAACTCCTGTGATACACATACCCTGGTATATAAAACTAAAAATAAATAATACATTATGACAACATTGTTCTTTAATTATGCAGTACAATTGCGCTGCCTATGATACAGGTCTACATGCCTTAGATGTGGTCATCAAGAAGCAAAGCCTATAACTAGCTCATCAAGCCTTCAATTTCTAGCTTCCATCAAACATCAGATCCTACTTCAATCAAGCATCTACATGTAATTGACAGACTTTGCTTTGGAGCTCTGTTCACCAATTTTGGCTGCCTAAAATAGTATCCTCGGCAGCTCGGAGGTCACCAATTTATAGAGCAATATCTCTTTGGAACTCTAGTCCCAGTGGGCTGTCTATTATTAAAAATTATTCTTTCCTTTGCAGAAAAATATTCTCTCAGTCTTGAAATCTTTTTATTTTCTTTATTTTTTTATTAATTTTGCTTAATCTTTTATCTACTTTTTTCTTTTCTTTTTTTTTCTCTTATTATGTTTGATAATTTTAGAGACCCAATTTAAATATTATTATTAATTTTTTGTAATTTAAATAATGTATATTAAATTTAAGATTGTATAAATTTAAGTTTAATTTTTTTGGGTAGTTATTGTTTTTTTTTTTCTGGTATTGGTTTTATATTTTAAATATTTTATATTATTTTTTTTCTTCCCTGATTTATTACTTATTGAGACAATCTATGATTATTGGGACTTCTATCCCCTAAGCATACTTATTTAATTATTGTATTATTTAATAAATTGAACTTAATAAAATTGAAGTTACTTCATACAGATATGCCTGCTGACATTATTCTGATTGACTTTTTTAAAGCTTTTGACATTGTTTGTCATAAGCAACTTGTAATCAAACTGTATGCAGTCAAGCTTGAAGAGAAATCCCTGCTGTGGATCATTGATTTTCTTCACCTGCAGTCTCAGCATGTTCAGCTATTTAATGGCCCTGGTAACCATATTCTTTCTTCTTCAAGACAAGTTTTGAGTGGGGCTCCTTGGAGAAGTGTATTGAGGCCTACACTGTCTAATGTCTTTAATGATGCTCTTCCTACTATCAGCAGCAAAATAATGCTCTATGCTGACAACTCAAAACTTCTTGTACCAGCCAGTTGATATAAAGATCACACCCTCTAACAGAATAATTTGATCTGCTTGGTCAATAGGCTGAGGCTTGCCTTCTTCAATTTAATGTGGCCAAATGCAATGTCAATCACTATGACCCAAGAGAAAATTTGTCACCCCTAATTCCTTTTCTGGTCACTCAATCTCTTCTGTAAATGATGAACAGGTTCTTGACATTATTATTGATATTAACTAAAATTCAGTATCATGCTATGAAGTCTGCTGTTGATGCTAGTTCAACTCTAGGACTTATCAAGTGAACCTTTTCCTCATGCTTCCTTACTATCATTAGTCTTTTTTCCAATGAACAAGTCCAAACCAAGCTTGAAGTTAGAATGTCTCTAGTTTCCCCATATTTTAAGAAAAAACGTTAAGGTTCTGGAATGCTAATTGTACTCGGCTATTTTTATTTTATTAGCATGATTTCGTCAGAATTGGCTGAACACCAAGTTTTTACGTTTAAATGCTTTGAGTTGGATTTTAAGCCATATTGGAGATTGTTTCACATATTTAAGACATATACTTAGGTTGTTTAAGCTTTTCAAATCAGTATTTAACAATGTTATGAAGGTTAAAACATTTGTTAAGGCCACATTTGTGCTAAAGATATATTCCTGCTAGTTTCACTTTTCTAACACAATTAGCCTATACTAATGCTCACCAAACATCTCTGTCTAGAATAAAAAGATTAGCCCAGTCATCAACAGAGTTTCAGGGAAGTTTCATTCACCTAACGCAACTACTGTCCAGGATACAGTAAATATATGTCAGTATCCATCTTACAAGGTGAACACACTGCTTAATGCTATTTTCGACTATGTTGAACAAAATGACTATCTCAAAATCTTGATTTGATGTGTTTGGGGAAAAGGTGGGTGTGAGAGGGGGGAGGGGTTAGTTGCCCTCTGATCCCTTTTGACTATTAAAAAGGGCACTAGCCCTGTGAATTTCCATTCAAATGAGTCTTTTTTTAAGTTTCTCTAAAATAGATGTCTCTCAAATCAAGAGCTGCTCCAGGGCAAATCTTGCCAACGGTGCCCTGATGGCTGTGGGGGTGTGTTCTTCTCAAAATCGTAAGTTCTATATGATACAATAGTGTTGACTCTAATTACTTTAAAGTGCATCTTCTATCAACTAAGGTTGAAGAGCTTGTAGATGGAGCCAGGTAATGTTGACTCAATAATATTCATTTCACAGTTAATGAGTGGATCACTATTTACATATATAAAGGACAGTTTACATACTTCAAAACAACATTTAACAACACTACACTTAACACAGTTTCATATTAGATTTCAAGAATGGATCATCAATTATGTAATAAGACGACAATGTGGTTTCCTTGTTCAGGTGGCAGTAGAGGTCTTGTAGGCCCGTTGTAGTTGGAGTATACCGGGTGTGGGTGGTACCTAAGATATCCTGCTTAATGATACTAGTTCATCCTACTGAATTTTCAATGATTTGCTGCTCCACTCATGGTCAACACCAACCATGAAGCTCTCATCTGATCTGGCCAAAATGGTAGATTCATTGAGTAAAGTTCACAGTTGAAGAATTTCATTGGTGAAGAAGTTAAACCTCTTTAATGCTTTCTGATAAATCTTTAATGAAGTTTTATGGACTGTCCTTTTGTTCTGGCGTATTCACTGTGATCAAAAATAGACTGGATGGTGTCTCTGGCCATCAGCTTTATTGCAAGGATGGCACCTCCTCCCTTTCAACAGTATGTTCGGGTAGGTAGGTCAAGCTTTTCTCTTTGTTGCTGGTAGGAGATTTGTTTTTTGGCAAAAGGGAGCTTGGTTGCTCTCTCCTGAACTTCTCAAGTATGTCCATGTCACACTTAAAGCACAGGTTGGCAACCAATATGACAAACTCAAGATGGGGACAAACAAGGGCTGTGTAAAGCTTCTTGATAACTCTAGGTTGGCAACTTGGAACTGAACACTTGATCAAACCAAGGACCTTGTGTGCCTTAGCTGATCAGTTCCAACAGTGACTCTGAAATTTAAGATTAGTGGCACTTAATACCCCAAGATCATGCTCGTCCATGGCAATCTGAATTAGTATATTTGCACCTGCAGAGTCAATCATGTGAAACCTAAGTCAGGGAGTGTTTGGACTGAGATGAAGAACTTTGTATTTGAAGAATTTTGTTAGCATTTGTAGGTGTTGAACTCAATTATCCAGGTTGTTGCCCAAAGACAGAGATTGTTGAGATCTTCTTGCAGAGAAGAGCAATTTTCTATAGAGGCTGCTGGACCAGAGATTGGAATCATCTGTATAAAGTTCTAAGCCATTATTGAACACTTCAGGATATTCATTTTCATTACGGTTTAAAATTATTGGGCCGACAGTTGTCCCTAGGTTACAACTACAATTAATTAGACCGGGTTTGGCCTATTTGAGGTCACCTCTTTCATCATATACAGCAACAATCTGGGTTCTGTTGGATAGGAAGGTGTAAATCCACTGGACAATATCATTGTCTATCTGATATGCTTGATCATCAGGTAGTGTTGAGACATCTTATCAAAGGCCTTAACTTGATCCCGTAGGATAACATTGACTGGGAAACCCTGCTCCAGCAGATCAGTTACAGATCCATAAGCTAGTCTAAGATTGGTGTTGATAGACATACCTTTCCTGAACCCACGTGCCACCAAAAAGAAGGCCATTCTTGGTCATATGTGCTATGGTTGCATCATTGACTTTCCCTTCATTAAGTTTGGCCACAACTGAGGTCAGGCTAATAGGTCAATATTTCTCAGGCTGTGTTCTAGATCCTTTTTCAAATATGGGAGTAATTATGGCTGTCTGCAAATCTGCAGGTAGGCTACTAGTCAGACAAGACTAGTTATTGTTAGTTGATGGCACGGTATAAGCCTAGGAGCCTCTCTGGACAATAGGAAACATATTAAGAAAACAATTCTTGCTTCCTAATATGCAAAATAATCATAGTTAATGCCTTTTGCATGAAGCT
This sequence comes from Artemia sp. Qi Xiang Cuo, assembly GCF_049724085.1. NCBI lineage: Eukaryota > Metazoa > Arthropoda > Branchiopoda > Anostraca > Artemiidae > Artemia > Artemia sp. Qi Xiang Cuo. The sequence goes on along the minus strand of NC_142794.1, from coordinate 15,052,635 downwards.
AAGCTTTATCTTCACTTCTTTCATTGTTTTACACTTTTCCTATCAATTTTCTGAAACAAAAAGCATGGATATAACAAGTCTTTGTTCAGTTCTGAAAAACATGCTCAAACAAATGCCCAAATGCCATCTTGAAAACTAGCCTAGCCTAACCTAAATTTTCACTAGTTTTCTTTTAACAGGTGCTATAAGAAATGATTTATATGGCACTCATTCAATAAAAACAGCCAAAAAATGTTTACTTTGCGTTGATGCCATGGTGGTTTGTATATAGTGTCATATATAAACAAACTTTGTAGATAGCCTTTGTTTCAGCACAAGTTAGAAAACTGAAAAAAAATTCTGATTGAATCCAGTTTTCTTTCAAAATTTGGTAGAAAAAGTGTAAAACAATAAAAGAAATGAAGATAAAGGATAGCATCATATATAATGCGTTAGCTCTGATTATTCTGCATATTATGAAGTAAGAATTGTTTTCTTAAAATGTTTCATTATGTCTAGCAAGGCTCCTAGGCAAACAGCAAAGTTTATTTTGGAAAAAATGTACACTTAAATGGGAAATTCATGAAAACATTTTACATTATGCTTGCTTATTGAATGTGGATTTCCATTGCTATAAATAGCTGTCTTTGGAGTTTTTTTTTTAAACAATTTAATTACAATCTAATGGTATTTTTTTACCACTTTCCAAAACCTTTACATAGGCTATTGTTGATAAATTCTTTGAATGGCTACCAAAATAAGGTGCAATGTGCCTAAACAGCAATTATTAAATTGTGAAAAACTATATAGGCTAAACAGGGTATCAAGTTATGTATTCACTTTTATCCTAGCTAAATTAGCCAAATCTGCAGAGCATTACTGCCTCTGGAGCAGGAAAGTTCAAAATTTAGTCTTTCAAAAAATTTTAATTGATTGTTGATTTAAAGTTTTCAATTGACAGCAAATCAGGGTAGAATTCTACTTTATCTACTGTTGGCTATCTTGGAAAGGGATTAGGTTAGGAAAATGAAACTTTCAGGGATGGGTCAATGGGCTAAAGTATAACCCAGGAAAGTAATTTGAAGTACCTATCTCCACTCCCTCTCACTCTAGAGGGTCTTTAAATTTGTCTAAATTGAATCGAAATTTGCCTACAGTACCTATAGCCATATCAATGTTTTTTTTTTCCTCCAAAATTTAGGAAATGTATTTGCATATCTTTAAAACCTTATAAATTGGAATTCAGCAAAGTTGTGAAGCTGAAAACAATTTTGTTGTAGGCCTACTTCATTTAAGCAGATGTTATTTTTTTTAAGCATGGGCATTGGGAGGGTGCATCTCACCCCCATTGAACGTCCAATTTTCATTATAGAGGTGTGACGCTATAGATGGTTAGACAGACAGTCGCGCCCCTGCCCTCCCACACACAATCAACAGCCCCCCTAGACAAGATTCGGCCAACGCCCATGTTTGTAAGGTTTCACTTTTTTAGGCCTAACACACACATATATAAAGGTCAGGATCTTATAGAGGGAGAAGTAGTGGATGTGGGTAGTTCAAACGACCATCATGTGACATACGTGAGCCTGTAGACATATCCCTTGAAGTTTCAATGTCATGACATAATCCCTTTCCAAGATAGCCAAAAGTAGATATAGTATAATTTTACCCAATATACTACTGTTTGCCCTTTTCAGGGCTCCTGTGGTGCAAACAGCACATTTACCCTAATCTAGCCTAGGTTCTAGGCCTACATGCGTTCCTGGAGCCCATACTTATGCAACTCTACTAGGCTTACCTTTCAAGATGGGGAAAAAAATCAACACTTTGAATTTTAGCCAAGCATTCAAACTAGCCTATGTTTATTGATAGACAATGTGCCATTACAATTTATGGATGGTCTAATAGCCAACGTTTGTCATTTCATGATTCTCAACTGACCATCTTAACTTTTCAATGGAGGATCCGCTAAATCATCAGTTGTTTGTCTGCTTTTTTCTTCTATTTAACAGCAGGCGGGCTTTTCAGTAACACTAAACTCCTTTTGAGATGACCAGATTTCATTCTTCTTCTTCTTCTATTTAACAGCAGGCGGGCTTTTCAGTATAACTATTTAGCCCTTTTCCTTTTGCTTCACTCTGTGGGCTACAGAGCTACTGGCTTGATTGCCTCATATTTATTAGATATATTCAGATATCTTTCAGCAGATCTTTCGACTCTAGGAGTTCAAATATAAGATGATAGATGTCGATTTCTATGCTCTGTGTGCAGGAATAGTTGGCTAGGCTCTTGGCTGATAGTGGGATTTTGTGGTGTTTGAAGTATTTTAACAGTTTACAAAGCAAGGTATGTTGTGCAGACGTCAGCATATTACATTCAAATAGGCAATGGTCAATTGTTTCATTATTCATATTACAATGCCTGCGAAGAGGGGACAGGGGAATTGAGCCACTTGAATTAGAAAGCTTATAAGAGAATGCAAGGAAATTTAGTCCATTTGTTCCAGAACGAATTCTATGATAAATTTTAGAAAGATACTTATTGGGAAAGGGGGAAAGGATAGGATTAATCTTATTAAAATTAATATCTGATAGCCTCCATCGGTAAATATCTCTAATTGGGATTGGCCTCCCACTTGGCTGGTCAACATTTGTAGCTTTTTTGCTATTTCATCAACCTGATGATTACCTCTTATGCCAGAGTGGCTAGGAATGTACTGAAAGTAAGTTTTTATGCCACTTGAAGCAAGATTATCAATAATACTGTGACAATGATAAGTGTCAATGTCCAACCTATATTGAGGAGCTGAGGCCAGCAACTAAAGGCTTGATAAAGAGTCGGAATATATGATAATATTATTCGAATTTTCAATCAAAGGTTGGTTTTGCTTAAGGTGTTCTAATGCCATGATTATGGCATTTAACTCAGCAGACATTATAGATAAATTATTAAATAATTTCTCTCCCATTGCAATTTGCAGGTGAGGAAGGAAAACACCACTTGCAACTTTCTCATCCATTTTTGACCCATCAACAAATATTTGGAAGTGATTTTTATAGGTAATTGTATTAAGTTCTGCAAATTTTTTCTGGACAAAAGCAATGGGGGTTAAATCTTTATTCCATTTTGAAAATTCAGTATTTATTATGGGAAATGACCAATTCCATGGAGGGGATTGGGGGAAAGTAGGTGCAATAGACTTTGCTGGTACAGGGAACTTCTTTTGAATATTGGCATACTCATCTGCAATACCTCTATACAGTGCTTCCACTTTGTTCCTACTAGATTTCTGTTCCGTCTTTTTGAAAATCCTGAAAATTCTGACACCCGACCACAGAAAATCCGACTATTTTTCCAACACCGCGGTTGTCCGAAATCCGAAAAATGTCCGACTCGAACCGAAAAATCTGACAAAAGTCCGACTACAAGAATGAAACTTCTCATTTTCTACACTATTTATAGACCTTCAGAACGGCTCAAAATGGTTTCCCAAACGTCTTCTTCTGCAAATGATTTTGGCAATTTCAGCTTGCTGTTGTGTTAGGCTGAAAAGGATGCAGTGAGTCGCCTTTGAGTTCCCCGATCCGATCCCGCTGCTCCCGCTTTCATCCTTTTGGCCCTTCTTTTAGCACGCAGCCGCACTAGAAATTCCTTGCGCTGACGACGCAGCTATTTGCGGTTCAGACGCCGTGGACCATTAGCCTATGTTTTCAAAACGCCGTCAACCGCTTCAAGAAGAAAAAGAAGTTGCAACAAATTCGGAATTTCGACGAGGACGAAGAAGAAGAAGGAGAAGAAGACGAAGAAAAAAGAAGACGAAAAACCGAAATTGTGTTTCAAAATCCCTCTTCTGGGCGTAAAAAAGCCTGTTTATTTTGTTTTCCATACTATTTTACCTTCTGCTTTGCCTTTTTTCCATCGGATCAAATGGCCGAGAGCAACTTCTACTTCTTCTTGGGCTGCTGTGCGGTGATCTTGACCACGTTCTAGACAGTGTTATACCTTATGGGCCTAATCGTCCAGTCCAGTACAGGCTCTCTACGAAGGTGACGAACGCGGTGACAATTTCAAAAATGCTTAGCTACTCATCAATATTCATTTATTGGAAAACTGGTATCAAAAATCAGCAAATAGCGACGAAGACCACACTGCCATTCCATCATAAACAAATAAGTAGAACAACAGGGAAATTTTTATACAAGACAGTGGAACGTTCCACTGTCTTGTATAAAAATTTCCCTGTTGTTCTACTTATTTATTTATCAAAAATCAGACTATTAATGTAAACAAGTATGGCAGTCTTTGCCCATAGTTTCGCATAATCAAAAGAAGAAAAAAAAAAAAAAAAAAAAACGCTGTAGCTGCTGCCTTGTAGATTGCACAAGTCCATAGGATTATGCCCAAACGGGCGATGTAAACCTGATTGTAGAAGCATAAGAAAATGTATCTCTCTTCCGCTCTCAAGATCAGCCCGGCGATTTTCGCCGTGTACGAGACATCCGAAACAGTGGTAAAGTAATGCAAAACAGGGTTTTCGATTTTTGTTTTCTTTTAGGAGAGATACTTACAGCTTAAACATTCACTTATGCTCCTTACCCTCTTACGTCTTTCATCTGCACCTAACTTAAACTAAAGCTGCAGTTCCACTAGACTGAACGCACTCGTCTGCCGTCGCGTTTGCTCTAACACACCTGAGTCATTTTAAGAGGGGCGCATCGATCTCTAAGTCGCGGGATACATGTATCTTTCTTTTCCTGCCAGACTTTGCCTGCATGATAGAGGTAAGGGTCACACTTTTGAGCGAATTCCTATGATCTGTTTTCACGTCTTTCAACGTAGAAAAGAACAGCTCTACAACTGCATTCAAAAACGGCAAGGTCAAAAGATACTGCACAACCCCTACTATGTTGGGGAATCTCTGCGTACCACTTGGCATCTTCAAAGAAGCCCCATGGAGCCAGAAATCCCAGACATCTGTCACATCTGGAAGATCAAAGATCAGTAGACTCCGTCATTCTTCTATAATTTTTCGTGCATCCCACGATGGTGCCTTATACCACTGAAGGATCTTTTGGAGGAGAGTGACAGCACCGATATTCAAAGCTTTCACAGGGTCAAGTATTTCGCACAATGTAAACAGTTCATCTTCAAATGAAAATCGCTGCTTGATTTGCTTCACCGCCTCTACATACAACTTCCGAGCACATTTATAGATGACTTTCACTTCACGTTCATCTGCTTTTGTTCTCGGGTATGATTTCAAGGTCTGAAGAGACTCGTGAGCTGCAACTCCCAAGTACACATCTTCCACTGCAGGGTATTCACTTGCGTTGTCGGGGTCATGATTCAAAGGCGAGGTTGATCTGACGTAGCTGGTCTTCATGGAATTCATGACCAGTTTTCTCAAGAGTATCTCCACCTCTAATTTTATTTTGTGGAACAACGGTTTTTCACTTTGGAAAAGAAGATTAAAATCTGTAAACAGCTCCTGTACATAGATCTGGAACTCAAGCTGAATCCGAAGCAGTGGATTCTTTAGGGCTTGCCATGCCCTGTCGTTTGTGTGAGTGGGATCTTCAGCTACTACTAACTGAAAGTAGCTACAAAGTGCATCCCAAATCTGAAATAGTTGCTGAGCGCCCATCCGAAGTGATAACCAACGTGTCTTACCTGCGCCAAGCACGTTCAGAACTGGGGTGTCAGTAAATAGCAGATGGAGTTCAAACTCGGAGCGCCTTTTGACGCTCATGTTGAAATGACTGTACACAGTCCAACGTAGATCTTCCAGTTGCTTTGACAATTGTTTGCAAACATAAGAAGCCACCAAATGAATGGAATGGCTGCTGCACTTGACAGACATCACCGAGGGGAATTTTTCTTTGATTTTGCTGACAACGGAGTTCTCCACCCAAACATTGTATTGCAAGTGTCCGCACAGAACCCAACCCAGTTCTCCGTAGGTATCTTTTTATCTTCAAGAACTTTGCATAGCAGATTGAAAATAGTTTCTGCCTTCCCGTCGGAACACTCAACCATATCTAGAAGGTCGACTTCTACTTCGAAATCCTTTTTGCAGAATAAAACTGCAATGGCACGTTGTTTTTTTACTGCCACATCAGTTGTTTCATCAATAATGATAGAAAAAGGCGTCAATCTCAACTGATCACACAGAATTTCATTGTAGTGCGGTCCTAATGCCTGTCTGATCACATTTGTCACATTTTGCTTGCCCAGCCTAATTTTACCAACAACAGCCTTGTGTGGCAAACTTTTCAGAAAAGGTACAAGAGTTTCTATAAATGATAAAGGGAGATTGTTTCGACAATGAAAGCAGCCAACTTGGCCTTTAGGCTTTCTTCTTCGTTTTTGGCTGTGGTAAGGACACGATCAATCCTTGTAGTGAGTTTTCTTGAAGCCTCTAATTTCCTTACACTTTCACTGTGCTTCGCAATCTTTGCATGTTTTCGGAGTTCGGATTTACCACAACACAAGCACTGACTGCAGTGCGAACAGAAAGCCTTTTCATCAGAAGACTTGTCCTTTGCAAGCCATCCTTTAAATTCAGGGACGTTCAGCCAGCTGTGTCTGAATTTGGCTTATTTCCTCTGAGCCTTCTTTCTTGGGAAGGATTTTTTCTTCTCCCTTTCTTTTCCGCCTTTCTTCCCCACTAAGATATTCAATGTCAGTTTCAGAAGATGACGAGCTGTCTGACATGATGGTACTTCCTGCAAACAGACTTGATAAGTAAAATGTAATAAGTGTATTACAGCAAAGGATCTATAAAGTATGCTTTACTTCAAAAAGAAAGAAATTCACTGTCTCTTCACTGTTGAAAGCTGCTCTTCTTAAATCAGAATGTCATTTTAACAGAGATATTAGCAAAAGATGAACCTGTGAAGCACATTGAATAATTGTGTAGATGATATTGAATTAATCTCGTAGATGATAAGTTTGCTGTTTTCAATACAGTTTGACTGAATAATTTTAGATTTATTTATCTCAATAGTAAAAAAAAGAAAAGAAAAAACGAATGTGAATTATATAGCCTATGACACTTTTTGATATATTAAAACAAAGCTAATCTATGACATAGGCTACACCAACCTGAAAAAGCCTGTGTAAATCTACTGTACGATAGTCAGAGTAGCCTTAAAGGAAATTGAAACCCTCTTGACCTTTTAAACCTTCATTGTAGGATACCCTAGTTATAGCCAGTCAGGAAATCTACTCTTTTGAGACTATCGCGCAATAGAGCCAACTTTGCCTGATAAGTGGATATGCTACTACTTAGTGAACGCCCAAAAAGAGATAGAGTCCCGAGAGAACTAATTTCCGCTCAGGAGAAGACCTACCAATTTTTCTCCTAAGTGGAAGTTAGCTGTGCTTGGGAATAATTTCACTTTGGGCATTACTGACAAGAGACAGATTCTCTCATTAGAGGAAGTTGCCTGGGCTGGGTGATGATCGCAAAATAGTAGAGTTACTGACTGGTTAGCTATAGCCTACTGCTCAGAGAAACTAATTTTTTCTCCTTCCATACCCAGGTTCCAGACACATGCAGCCCATGCAAGGTACATATAGGGTACATGTAGGCTATCCTGCTTGGTGCAGAATCCATTTATTCTGTCCTGAGTGGCCGCAGTGCTGCTCAGGATAGCTACGATGGTTCAAGTGTGCTTCGCAGATCAGTTCTGGACAAATTCTGGGTAATTTCTCTGTTAGAATTAAACTTGACTTCAAGAAGAGTGCCTATTTACCAGTCTTTTACCGATCTACATACCTAGACCCACACCCAACTTGCATTCTTCTTTTGAGTAGGCCATTTTGAGATATTAAAACATTCTGAACCTGTGAAGCACATGGTGTCACTAAACCATGGTAGGCCTAGCTCTACTGTAGGCTACTATGTTGGCAAGAGACTTTCTAATCTTATACTGGCATTGAAAAAAAGTATCACCTTAACTTTCTTCAGATCTTGAAATTAACAGAAATATCAGAGCAGACTGGAGCACAGTATTAGTAAATTTTCATAAATTGTGCCTTGTCAAACTGTCACCAATAACGCTAATGACTTTCTGAAAATCCCTAACAGAATTGTCCTTCTAATTTTACTAGTTTGAAAATCCTTTTTTATTGGAGTTGGAGACTCCAGTAATCTAGAAAAATACACAAATCCGAAAAATATCCGTTTTTTACTGAAAATCCGACAAAATTCCGAAGTCCGACACGATATTTTTTTGTCCGACAAGAGGGCCGAAAATCCGACAATGTCGGAAAAATCCGACATAGTGGAAGCACTGCCTCTATACATGGCTGGATTTCTTAACCAATTATGTAATGTGTGTGAGCTATTTGATTCAATTTTTGTAAGATGTTTTATCAAGAGAAAGCTACGTCTCTCCCTTATTGTTGTTAATCCACTCTCCATAAGCAGAAACTTGGTGCTTCTGGGTTTCCTAAGACCAAATATGAGACGTATTATATCATTTTGTGTTGTTTCAATTTTTTGCATCTGGCTCTTTGCACAAGCACCATAGACAATGAGCCCTCAGTCAATATGGGGTCTTATATGGGATTTATAAAACTGGAGTAAGGTTTTCTCCTCACAACCCCAGGGTATGGAAAGAAGTCTTTTTAGTATATTTGCTTTTCTATAACATTTTTTTATTGTGTTTGAAATGTGGAGGTGGAAATTAAGTTTTTGGTCAAGCATGAGACCTAGGTAATTAATATTATTATCTTCTGGAATAGTTGTTTTATTTAGAGTTAGTTTTGCAATAACATGGTTTCGCTTCGGGTGAAATTGGATTATTTTTGACTTGGTGGGTGCAATGGGTAAATCTGAATGTTGAGAGAATTTTTCAAACTGGAAAAGTGACTTTTGCAGATTTGACTGTGCTATCTGAAAGGTGTTGCCAGATGACCATAGCACCAGATCATCAGCATATTGTAGATTCGTGTGGGGTAGGTTCATGTCCCAGAGATATAGGGCGAAAAGGAGGCAACTGAGGACTGCTCCCTGAGGTAGGCCTTTGGAAATTGTCTTTTGGGGTGAAGAGGCTGAACCAACACAAACAATGAAACTTCGCACTTCTATGAAGGATTTAATAAAGGATACTAGCTTAGGAGGTACTCCAAGGTTTGCAAGTTTATTTAAAAGGATTTGGTGGTTCACATTGTCATAAGCTCCTTCAAAATCTAGGAAAGCTGCCTCTAGGATATTATTTTTTGAGAAAGATTCATTTATTGCATTTGTTAGCAAAATGAAAGCACCTGTTGAGGAGTGGTATTTCCTGAATCCAGTTTGAGTGTGTGGGATCATGTTATTTTTCTCAACAAACCAGAGGAGTCTGTGATAAATCATTTTCTCCATTATTTTCCCCATAACAGGTGTAATCATTATGGGCCTATAAGACTCAGGGTTATCTTTTGGTTTATTGTTCTTTAGGATTAGTAGGAGGGACGAACATTTCCATATATTGGGAAACTTAGAAGATGCCCAAGCGTGATTATAACAATTTAGCAGTTCTTGTTTGTATGAAGGTGTGAGATTCTTTATCCATGTAGGGTGTATATTGTCATAGCTACTGCTAGTTTTGGACCTAATATGATGTATTGCATTATTCAATTCCTGGATTGATAATGGATTAGCTATGTACTTGGATCCTGGGCGTGGTTGGTAACTTGGGTTCATGGGAATTGTGGACAGTTTGCTTTGATTATTTGATGTTAGCCTATTAACAAAAAGAGTTGCAAATAGGTTAGCCTTTTCATTATCATTTTCATAATGGGTATTATTATGTATAAGCTCATACAGGAGTGGGTTGGGGGAAGTATTTTTCCCACAGATGTGGCTTATGACATTATGTATAATTGGCTCATTTGTTTCTCTGGATAGATTATTTGAAAAATTATTCCAGTATTTATATTTAGCATCTATTATATTCATTTTTAGATTAGATTCTGCTTGTAATTTTTTTAAATATGTAGTAGGTGATGGTTTTTTTATGAATTCTGTCCTAGCTGCCTTTTTTATCCTCCATTTATTTAGGCACTCATTTGTCCACCATGCTTTAGGAATTTGTTTAGGGAATTTTTTCTTAGGTGTTGTCCTGGGGATAGCATGATTAGCTGTATTTATTAGTAAAGATGTCAACGCTTCAGCATGTGTGTCAACTGTTGTGTTAGAAATGCATGAACTTTGGGTGAAACTTGTAATTTCATCATTTAGCTTATTTTGGAAAATAGACCAATTTGCTTTAGTGTTGATATATTTGGATGTATGAGATAAAGTTTCAGCAGGTTCTTTTAGGGAGCAAACTATAGCAAAGTGGTCTGTACATAGACTATCAATTTTATTTATGTAAATTTTGTTCAAAAAATTTAAAGACACAATTTGTAGGTCAATTGTGGAGAAATTGCCACTTTTGGGGTTGAAATAAGTATTCAGGTTTGGAGGGGTAGCAACAACTAATTCATTATTATTTGAAGTCATATGCTCAATGAATTTACCAGCTTTATTTGCTGGTTTATTCCACCACAAAAGGCTGTGGGCATTGAAATCACCACAAATAATTATATTTTTTAACATATTAGAATTATTTATATTATTAAAGAAATCCTTGGCATCTGTAGTTTGGCCATTAGGGTTATAAAATCTTATTATTTAGGTTTTTAAATTATTCAGCCAAACACTTATACCAATTACATCAACATCATTTTCAAAATCTGGAAAATTGATGCCACAAAATTTTATATTATTATTAACTAATAAAGCTACACCACCTCCTTTTCTCTCTGAAGATCTATCCTTTCTCAGGATAGTATATCCCAGAGACTTAATTTGTTGATTTTGGGTTAAATGAGTTTCTTGGAGGCAAGCAATATTAATTGAATTATTATTCATAAATGATGTTAGTTCATTTAGCTTATTTTCTGTGAGTGATCTTACATTCCATTGGAGTATTGATAAATGTTGTGTTGTTGATTTATTCTTCATATGGATGTGTATCAATGTTCAGCTTTGTTAAGAGTAAAGCAAGATCTTTTTTTTGCTTGAATGAGCATATCATCTGGGATGTAAATTTTTGCCAATTCTGCAATAATTTTTGTTTTCTGTAGTTGATGTATGTTCATGGCCTGAACTGCATTACAGTTTAGAATGTATAAGCATATATTTGGGGATTGCATTTTTGGTAGTGCATCCTGTTTGTTGGTTAATGGATTAATTCCTGGTAGTGTTTCTGGTTTGTTTCTTCTTGGGAGGGAGGGCCAGGCTGGCCTCATCTCACCAGACAAGGAGGCTTGTTGGCTTGGTGATTGCTTCTGATAGGGATTTGAGCTAGGGGGCTTAGAAGATGGTGTTTTAGATGGGGTGCTTGATGCATTGGGGGCATTTGACTTGGGGGTTTTGGTTGGTTTCATTACAGGCTTTATTTGGTAGTGTTGGGCAGCATTTGCTTCCATTGCTGCAAAGGGGTATGGGATTGCCTTCTCTGTTGATATTTGGAGTGTTAGAGCTCTTTTCTTGTATGCAGGGCATAATGATTTATTTGTAGATTCATGTGGGCCTTTGCAATTGATGCATGTAGGCTGAGTGCTGTTGCAAGTTGTCAGCTCTTTAGGATGGAAAGATTTACAATTACTACACTCTTGGAGAATTTCATTGCATTTGTTTGTTGTGTGTCCCAGTTTGAAACACTTCTGACACTGAATAGGCTTAGGTTTGTATTCCTTGTGTGGTTTGATTTGCCCAAATAGGAATAATTTTTCTGGGATATCAATTTTATCCTTCAGTGTGAATAAGAAGGATCTACTAGTTTTTAGGCCATTAGAGTTGGGTTTTCCAAGTTGGGTAACATCCTCAACTGGGATCGTGTTTCCAGCCCTATCTGAATGGCCTTCTTTTAACTCCTGAGTAGATATCTCTGGGGGAACATTATAAACTACTATTTTTGTTGGTGATTGTTTTGGGTTCCAATTAGATGCAATAATTGGGGTATTCAGAAGGGATTTAAGGCTAATTATTGTATCTGCTGATTTCTGATCTTCTACAGCTATTAGCAAAGATCCATCACGGTTAATGTTAAGAGAGAACATTGATTTTAGCAATTTAAAAATTGCAACTCTAATTGCAGTGATCATTTTTATTTCAAAGGGGGTAGTGGGAGTAATTTTAAGGTAAATTCCTAAGTTTTTGGAGGGAGGATCTTGGGCAGGGAGAGGAGAAATGCTTTTAATTGGAAAAATTTTTTTCCTTTTTTTAGAACTTCTAGAGATGACCTCTTGAAACCCATTATCATCATTTATGGTTACATTAGCCCCTACACTTATCATTGTCCTATTCTTCTAATTGGAGCTATCATTTGAACTTTGAGAAAGTGTGCTTGACCAGCCAAGATGGGTATCTTTCACTATGGCACATTCACTGGAATTTGATTTGGGATCTGGGGGGACATTTTTTTTGGAGGACTTCTAAACATTGCCTATTGGAAAAAGCTTTAAACAGAGAAAAACAAAACTAAAGCAAGAAGGGAAAATGGAATGATATCAAACCGTCTGCACTATACTATGAGGGGGAGAACACCACAGTATAGCCCTGAGGATTAGTTGAGCAGGATTGGTTTGGTATAACTGCTGATTAGAAGCGATAATAATTCACAAGAAAATTTGTTTTAATTTTCTTATAGAGTTGCTGCTGTTAAGCCTAGTTATCTAGGTAAAGAGCAGCGTTGCCAATGCTTTGAAATAGACTGTACCGGTTTTCAGACTAAAATTGTACAACGAGGGGTTGATTTCTACCATGTCAAAAATTGCATGGAGTAACAGTTTTAGCGTAAAGAGCAAGGTATTGAGAAGGGGGCAACCCTTTATGTACGTAATAAATCTGTCAAAATTTCATGTACAAAATTTATGTCAAAATTGTTTAAATTTTCATATACGGTGAGCCAAATTCGGATCTGTATTAGCTGAAAAACGTTCAAAAACTAAATTTAAAAAACAAGTTTTTTTAACTGAAAGTAAGGAGCGACATTAAAACTTAAAACGAACAGAAATTATTTTTAATTGTTTCAAAAAGTAGAATATTGACAAAGAGTAATTCTTAAGCGTGATGAGCTAAGCATTGAGAAGGGGACAACCCCTTTCATATACGTAATAATTTCTGTACGTTTTAAGTTCTAATATCGCTCCTTACTTTTTAGTTAAAAAAAAAACAGTTTTTTTTTATATAATTGCAGATAAGACTTTGAAACCCCTATAGAATAGGAAGTTGTTTGTGCTCAATAGGGATTTAAATAACAAACAAAAGAATTTTGAGAATTATTGGAGTATTGATTAGATATTAGAAGTAAAAACTAAAATCACTAAACAATTCCCAGAGGAGATACCCCACCCCCTTCAGGGGAGTAGCTCTAGTTTTTTTTGGGGGGGGGGGGCAAGAGTCCATATCTGGATAGTCAAGGGGTATGGGCTATATAATAGCTATTTTCTTTAAATTACCAGAGAGGGGAGTAGCTGACTCCCCCCTCCCCGATACGACGGCCCTGTCGCTCTTAATCCCTACCGACTTCAATCATCAAACTATAATCGATTTAACTTATCTATTTATATTACAAATCTTATTATTAAAAGCACCAAGTCCTATTTTTTTTTTCAATAATTTTTTTTTTCTTTCAGAAAATTATTGTTAATGCATACTTACCTTTTTTTCCAGTGACTCCAATGAAATCTCTTTTAGAACTGATAGATAATAGAAATTAAAAAAAATTAAATATTGAGAATAAAACTGACCTAAGAAAATGTTATGAAATAGGAAGCATATTTGAAATTTTGCGATTTAATAGGTTAACCTGTGATTTTGATGATAACGCTCTGGGGTCTTTCTATACCCGATATGGTGTGAAACCGGAAGTTTCAAAGGCGGCGAATTTGCATAAAGGATAATTTGGCATATACTGGGAGGTGTAATGGGCCTCTATTTTCATTTTATTATTAGTTAGCCTTCTGTGTGATTTATTTGATTGAATAATGAATCTATGCGTTATATCACGAAAAATCACTAAATTTAGGAAAACACCGTAGAGATTCCTTTAAAATTCAGAAAACTTGTAAAAATCCCCAAATCCCTAAATGAAAAAATTTTCCCGTAACAGACCTAAAAAACCCCATCATAGGGGGAAAATCCCTAGAATGGAAACGCTGGGTCTGAGGTAAGTGGGTAAGGATTGTCTAAAATGCCTGAAAGCTGAAAACAATTAAAGTGCTGATAGTAATAATGGCATCTTTTTATAATCATTATCAACAATCAATAAATTGTGGCTTCCAAATCATATGAAAGGGAGCACTTAATTAGTGCATAGAATGAAATAGGGATTTGCAAGTGATGGTAGTAATATCTCATTCTCATAGAATCTTGATCAGGTTGATTACATTCAAGAGGACATTTTGAGTGTTTTCATATGTCCAATGGAAATTTTTAAGTTAATGTAGTGAATATTTAGCGTCAAGAAACTGTAAAAGCTTAGTTTTTAATTTTTATTAATTGAAGTCTCTTTTTAATTGTCTATAAACACATTAAGCTTCAAGTCGATTAAAATATCCCATTTTCTTGTGTCACAAATTTCTACCGCTGACATTTTTCTTTAGTTTTTTGTCTTTTTATTGCGCCAGAAGGGCCTTCGTAAGCTGATTACAAAATTGAAAATTGTTAACTTAAGATCCGTAGCGTAAGTAATATAGAAAACCCATAGTAACTTGAATTGTTCAAGCTGAACATGAATGATTCAGATTACTTGATAACAGACACTGTGAAGGCAAAGATTTTTCAGTTTTCCCATTTTCGTTCCTATTCGTCCAGAAATACTACGAATAGAACAAATTCTTCATCACTGCTGGAGTCAGAATAAAAAGACGAATTTAATTTCTTTCTCCAAAGTATTCCCTTTTGTTAGATAATAATATTTTATAGAAGATGTTCCTTTTACTGTTTTTGAGAATTCAATATTGTTTACAAAAGATTACATTACAGAGCTCATGGAAGCATCAGTCTGATACAGAAAATTTCAATGAAAAAATAAATTACTGTAACTTCGTAGAATATGCTACTTTGCGCAGGTGACAAAGTACCAATGCAAAACCGGTATCATAGGCTGCGCAATAGCGCTGCCTAAGTCAAGCACGATGTTGGCACAACGTATTATTTTTTTTGGTTGGTTTTAGACCAGGGCCCTGCGTATCGAAGGAATTGACGCAGAAACTTTCAAAACGGCTCATTTGATTCGAAAGTGGAAGGGCTTATGTCCTTTTAACAGTCGCAATTGACTGGAAGGCAACTAACACCCATTCCACGCCCATTATTTCCCCAAAAATATCCAATAAAAAATTTTAGATAGACATTTTGTTCAACGTAGTTGAAAGATCTAGAAATTATGTCTTTGAGGAGGGCACCCCCCCCACAGTCTTCAGGGCAAGGGTTGTAAATTATGCCCTGGTGGCATATAAGACTTTTATTGAAAGCTTTGTCGTAGAAACTTGAAAAAGGGCTCATTCGATTGGAAATTTACAGGGCTAGTGCCTTTTGTAATAGTCGAAAGTGATTGGAGGGCAGCTATCCTTCCTCTCACGCCCACAATTTCTCCAAACACATACAATCAAAATTTTGAGATAGCCATTTTGTTCAATGTAGTTGAAAGTTTTAGAAATTAGGTCTTCAAGGATGTTAATCCCCTCAAAGCCCTCAGATCAAGGGTTGTAAGCTATGCCCAGGGATCATCTAAGGTTTCTGTAGAATGTGTTGTCGTAAAAACTTCAAAAAGGGCTCATTTGATTGGAAATCGAAAGGACTAGTACCCTTTTTAATAGTCGAAATTGATTGGAGGGCAGGTATCCCCCTCTAACGCCCACCATTTCCCCAAACACATCCAATCACAATTTTGCATGATTAATACAAAATTACGCGCAAAATACAAAATACGAGCAGAAATTAATAAAAACTAAAGTTTTCAGCAAAATAAGTTTTTTAAAATAATTTAGTTTTATAAATTTAAGTTTTTTAAATTAAGTTTTTTACGTTTTTCAGTAAAGCACAAATTATATTCTGGCTTTTAGAAAGCTTGGGGTTTAGAACCCTACTCATATTAATTTCTCCTCGTTTTGAGTTTGACTCTTATTTATTTTAATTTCTGTTTGTTTTGGGTTTCATTTATTTATTGATATTGATTTGTGGTAGTTGTATTTTTGGCAGATTATTTGATTCTATTTTTGTTCATTTTGGTTTAATGGAGTTCTTTACTTAAAAAAAATTATTTTTTTGAAAAAGTGTTTTTAATTTATCACAGGTAAAAGCAACAAGCCATTTAAAAAAACAAAAGTGGTTGTTTTGTTCACAAAGTTTCAGTCCAATTCGTTCTTCACCTTGTACGTTTTATCAGGGAATGACGTTAACACTGCTTAAATAAAAAGAAATAGGCAAACATGGAAATCCAGGATTACATTAGCTGCATTTTTGATCGCCGTTTAATCGCCGTTTTGCTTAAAATCTAAGGCCTGTTTCTAAACAAAATCATCATTCCTCGTCATTCCTCATCATTCCAGAATTTGTATGTTTTTTAATGGAATGATTCTGTTTTTGATGGCCGGCAGGTTCAGCGTTGTTATTATTTCTGTTTTTGCTCAAGTAAGACTCTAAACAGCGCCCGGTGATGTCAAACTTATACGGCGAAAAGCAATAGAACGTCAAACTTTGATTAAAAGGACGTTGGAAGTTCACTTTGGAATCAGCTTGGATATAGCTTATACAATAAAATGGACAAACAAGAGCTAGAAGTTTTACACTATGAAAATGGCTACTTTCAAGTAAAAGATGAAGGTTTGAAGATACTTTTCAGCATGAAAAGTATGAGGTACAAGACAAAAAAAAAGGATTGGCCCTTGCAGGGGCGTCTTTTGGGGGTGGCACGGGGGCCAGTTGCCCCCCCCCCCAATAATGTTAAGAAAAAACTATGCTAACTCAATTACCCTTTGTCTCTCCGGAGAGGTACCTCTCGTGCACCCCCCAGAAAAATGCTGGAGAGTCGTCGCTGTGCCAGGGACGGGGAGGGTGAGTTACATTTAACTGTTTGATTAGACTATATGCTAACTTTAAATTTACCTTTTGTATAGAAGGACTTAAGTTTATGGTCAGAAATGATAAAAGGACATTGCATAATTAGCCTAATAAAAGATTCAGTACGCATATCAATTAACTTTGCAATCAATTAAATTTGCACGCATTAGTTTAAATTTGCCCCATTATAAATATCCTCAGCAGTTCTAGGGCTTGAGTTTCTGAGCTAACAAAGAGATTAAGCTTAATTCTATCACTTGTTGGAATACTACTCCTGGCCTTCAGCTTAATTATTAAGGTAAGAATTTAGACTAGGCTGATTTTTTGAATTGAATTGAAAGCTTGGATTGAAATTATCAAGTATTTTGCAGTAGGTGGCATCAAGACATGGCTAATTGTAGAAAGAGAAAAGCCAAGACAGATAGGCCAAGTAAATTGAGAGGCAAATGTTTACATGGCTGGGGCAGGAGTAAATGGCGGGAGTAAGCATGACTCTCTAATTGGACACATACTTGTTTGTTAGTTTTTGGAAAGTCATGCCTGCCTAGAGCCTTAGGCATGTTAACCAGGAATTTAAAGTTGACATAAGACCGTTAGATTGCCTGTAATGAGAGGCAAAGAAGGCACGCCCGCTTACGGTCTAAAAAAAGTTGAACAAGAATTTAGAATTGACATAGGACCATTAATTTGCTTGAAATAACAGGCAAGCAATCGTTTAAAGCCATCTTTATCTTTCAAATAGTACCTATTCGTTGCTTAAGCTCAGTCCCACATTCTGAGAAAATTTCAATTTTCAAAATCTTAGGTTTTGATCTAGAGTGCAACATTGGCATCAGCTCAGGGGGGGGCACCCCTCCTCCTTGAACTTTGTAAAAAACCTTTTGGAGAAATTATGTATGACTAATATCTTTTATGGTATTTATGTTGATAAAAAACCCCCTGTTGACTCAATTAATACCACACATGGGGTTGAGCAAAATGGGGTTTAATTTAAAAATACAACACTAATTTATCCGTCCATAATAAATTAATGTTATCATAGAAGAATGGCGAACGGACTCATAAACGTCAGCCATAGGGTGATAACGAAAATTAAGTACTTGAACGTCCAACGTTGTCAGTTCAACTGCTTCACTGAACGGTGATCAAAAACGCAGCTGATTGATTCCGACGTAACCATGCATGGCTTTCTTGAAAATCCAGTCAATTACAAAACTGAAAAGCATTTGGGAGAAGATAGAATACATTCTCACATTGAATTCAATATCAAACCAAAACAAATCTTCAAAATTCAGTCCATTACAAATTTGAAAAGTATGTGGGAGAAAATATAACCTATCCTCAGATTGAGTTCAATATAAGAATAAAAGAACTCTCTCTGTTGAAATGGATGCAAGGTCGTGGGGGGTTGTATTATTCTTTCAGTAAAATATCGGTTTATGGCAGTGCTCCATCATCCGGTATTTAAGCATTTTCATTCAGTTATTTCATCTTTCTTGGACACAGGAATGATAACAGGGTCTCGGAAATTTAAGGTAAGATGATTCTTGCGTCCAAATTGCATTGAAAAGATGTCTGTTGAATGTTGCCTCATTTTTTACAAGTAAATTATGAACTTCAGTTTTTAGATTTTTTTAACGCCTTATATAATAAAATAACTGAACCAATGAGGTGAAATAAATGTGCGTTAACTTGTCGATATCCTTTTGATAGTGTCTCAGTGGAAGGTGATTAATAAAACTTCAACCTCTTGCCTTATTTCCTCGATTGAATAACGAACTTGGAACAAAATGAAGAAAAGCATAACGCTAGTTCTTAGAATTCCAATAGGATAGAGAAATTTATATCGTAGAGTGATCAGGCTGTGATTTTACTAGGTAGGTACGAGAGGTTTGATTTGGTTTTTGCCCATTCAGTACAATTAAATTTTTTTTAACACCGTCCTAATAGCTAATTTCCAAGCAACCTGTTGAAATCGAGAGCCCGTTTACCAAACATTTGCCTTTAAGGGGATGTGGTACGATAAAGACTTGCCCTATCTCGTCAATTATAAACGATTTTATTTTGTGTGGTCAAACTATTTAGAATTATGTTGGCGGCCTTGATATAACTTATAGAACTTAGATAATAGATTTAAATAAACAAGAGAAAACTAAAAGCCGACACCGAATTTCCCAGATATCTTAGAAAAAAACCGTTTAATTTCTTTCAATTTGTGCCTGATATAGAGATATTCAGTTTTGATGAGATTTACATCATCAGAAAGTGTGAATTCTGTTTTTTCTATTATCGGGTCAGAATTGTCTAATTTAAGTACAGGAAAGGTCAGTCCCTAAAAATATTCTAATCTACCTGATCGAAAAATTATGAAAATCCGTTCAAAGGAATTATCATTTGGCTAATCTTGCCGCTTTGAGAATTAATTTAAAAAAACAAAGTTTTTCCAAGGGAAGTAAAGAACGAAGTTGAAACTTAAAACGGACAAAAATTATTACTTCACAGCCTATTTAATATATATTAATATAACTAGTACAAATAAACCAACTAATTATGTTTCCCTATGCTTCTATGATTATACATAACTAGCGCTGTACATAAAACACAAAGGTCAAGCATAAAAAACAGAATTATTAATTTAAGAGTCAAAAGTGAGAATGTAGCCTGCCAACACTAAACGAATCTTTAAAGCTTTTCATAGTCTTACACCAGTTGTGATATTAGTAACTTTCATTATACAATTAAAAATATCTTAAAACATAATCGTAAAAGTAAATATTTTTTAATAGCCGCGAGGTAATTAAACAGCATACATAAATATTGGATTGATTTATCAAAAAGAATTTTGTTATCATCAGATATAATAACAATAGTGTATAATATACAGTCTTAACTTGTAAGAAATGTGCTTTAGTATTACTTGAAATGAAGATCAAATAAGGCATAATATAAACTCTGGAAATCCGATTATTTGTCTCTATACAAGAGTGAATTTCAAGCTATGATACACATTCTAAAGCTAGTCTATAGTCCTAATACTATCAAGATGGCGTTACTTCGAACTTGTGTATAAACTAATCATGACATGTCCTTTTAAGAACCAAAACGAAAGACAGACATTGAACTGAGCCATTTTTCAGAAGTAATACCAAATTAAACGTAAAATATAAATAAACTCCTAACCTTGTTTTCTGCTTTATCTTAAAAATGATTGACCCCTACCACTAATTTATAATATTATTATACTAGAGAAAGTGTCCTTAATTGATTTTATTTTCATGTACCAAAAACTCATATATTATTTTGTGTTTTTAGTACAGCGCTATTTTTGTATAATCATAAAAGAATAGGGAAACAAAATCGTTTAGTTTGTTTGTACTAGTTATATTAATATATATATTAAATAGACTCTTAAGTAATAATTTTTGTCCGTTTTAATTTTCTACTTCGTTCTTTATTTCCCTCTGAATAACTTTGTTTTTTTAAAATTAATTTTTGTTCGATTTTGATTAAAATTAAATAAAGAAACAACTCTGCCATGATCTTTTTTAGTTAATATACGATCGTCTTAAGTTTTAATGTCACTTCTTAGTTTCAGATAAAAATGTAATTTTAATATATTTTCTAACTATAACCGATCTAGGGGAGATAAACCAGCTCTGAAAAACACTTCAAACAACCTTGACAGCTAAGAAAAACTTTAAGTATATAAAATAAATATAATTATACATAATTAACAAAAAAATACATGTTTTTCATGAAATTTTTTTTTTCTATGAGCAAAAGCTGTTTTTTCTTGGATGAATTATACTGAAAAAAGAAATAATTAATAAATTGAATTATAAATAGAAAAAATAATTTTGTAATCTAACATACAAATGAAAAAAAATAAATATTTTTAATGTCTCATTTAAAATATTATATTTATAATTAATAGCTGTTTATAAATCTCACTTGATAGCAGATTCCCACAAAGTGCACTTTCGGTTGTTTCCCCAACTTTTTTAAATGAAACAAGTGCCTTTTCCAATGAAATGACCAAAAACAAGATGATTTCAAAACCTATGCAATTGAGCTGACTCGGTCCTTAATTACAGTTTAAAACTATGAACTATTTGATAAAACTTATTGGGCAAATTCTAATTTTTTAATTAATCCTGGAGCAAACCGGAGTTTTTGAAGCACGATTCATGCTATTAAAGTGTAGTTTTTCTGAATCAAGTTGAGCTGTGTATTGATTAATGACATTCCTTTTTTAATAAAGCTTTTAGTACATTTATATGTACGTAATGGACTGAAATAGCCTCACAGTTGTCTTCTTTTCTTAAATTTATTTGCTTACTTTGTTATTCAGCGTTCAGCGAATTTATGGCAAATCCAAGGCAGAATTTTTTTTGAATAGCTTTATTACAAAAATGATGTTCATCGCAAAATCATAAGTCGTTCCCACAAAAAGATTTTCGTTCTCAGAGGCAACGCTATAGGTTGCCATAGTAAGGCCACAGTAACCATAGCTTTCCAGATGCAAAAAATAAATATAAGTGTGGCAACTATAGATATAATTCTTCCTAACGAAGAAACTACATTCCATGAGATATTTGTGTCGGGATAATCTTCATATAATCTGCATATATTTTCTTAGTATTTATTATTTTTTTCCCAGAGGCACTTCATATGGACGGGGTCGTCGTAGAAAATTCAAAGTGGGCTCATTTGATTGGAAATCGAGA
The DNA here is from genome assembly GCF_049724085.1 of Artemia sp. Qi Xiang Cuo. NCBI lineage: Eukaryota > Metazoa > Arthropoda > Branchiopoda > Anostraca > Artemiidae > Artemia > Artemia sp. Qi Xiang Cuo. The sequence goes on along the minus strand of NC_142794.1, from coordinate 15,030,825 downwards.
GTTCTAGTGCCCTTTTTAAGGGTAAAAAGTGATTGGAAGGCAACTAACCCCCTTTCAACGCCCACCAATTCCCCAAACACATCCAATACAAATTTTGAGATAGCCACTTTGTTCAGTGTAATTGATTTTCAGATATAAATTATGTTTTTGAGGAGGACACTCCCCCAGAGCACTCAGAGCAGGGGTTGTAAGCTATACCCTTGGGACAAATAAGATTTTTAAAAGGGCTAGTCCCCAACTAGTCGACTCTTAAAAAGGGAGAGTTCACTATTGAATAGTCGACAGTAATGGGAGGGCAACCAACCCCCCCTCTCACGCCCACCTTGTACCTAAACAAATCCACTCAAAATTTTAAGTGAACCATTTTGTTCAACGGAGTTGAAAATTCAGGACAGTAGGACTTTGAGGGGACCAGCTCATAGGGCAAGGGGTGGCAGTTGTGCCCTGAGGGGTCTAAAAGGCTTTTATAAAAAGCGTTGTCGTAGAAACTTCAGAAAGGGATCATTCGATTGGCAATTTAAAAGGCTAGCTCCCTTATTAATAGTCGAAAGTGATTACAAGGCATCTGACACCCCTTCCATGCCCACCATATCCTTAAACACATCCAGTAAAAATTTTGGTATAGCCATTTTGTTCAACGTAGTCGAAAGCTCTGGAAATTATATGTTTGAGCAGGACACTCCCCCCACAGTATTCAGGGCAAGGGTTATAAGTTATGCCCTGGGGGCATATATGGTTCTTTTGGAAGATTTGATTTTCTAGAATTAAAAGAAGACTAATTTGTTTTTAAATTTAACGTCATATATATATTTTTTTTTTTATAACTTTATCGAAGAGGCCCACGCCCCCCCCCCCAACCCTTTCGTAACCAAATCAACCGCGACAAATTTTGTGACATATCTTTTTTTAAAAAAACTTAAAAGATAAAACAACAAAAATTCCACTGTCGACACCCCCCCCCGGGGCCTGGGGGCGGGCGGGGTAAGGTAGGCCCCTGGGGACCGATCTCATATATGAGTATGATGGTCGGGAGGCTCGTCTTAACGTCAAAGATGGCTCAATTGATTGGACCTTGACAGTGCTCGTTCACGTTTTAGAGTCAAAAGAAATGGGAGTGCACCTAGCCCCCCTCAACGCCCTGTAAGTTATGCTAAGTTATGTAAGTTCTGTACTGGGGGAATATATGGTTCTTATTGAAAGATGCTCGTAAAGGCTTCAGAGGGGGCTCATTTGATTGGAAATTGAAAGTTCTAGTTCAGTTTTTAAGAGCCAAAATAGATTGCGGGGTAACTCGCCCCCCCCCCCAAGCTCTTTTCCCCCGAAAACTTCTGATAAAAAATCCGAGGTAGCCATTTTGTTAGAAATAGCTCAAAGATCATAAAAAAAATTCGTTGACGTATGGCCATTTCGTTAAAAATAATTCAAAGTTCAGATAATAAAAACTCCCGTGTCTCCACCCCCCCCCCAGGGTCCAGGGGCAGGCGTTGAAAGTATGTGCTCTGGGGCATATATGATTCTTATGGAAGGTATGCTCGTAGAAACTTTGGTGAGGGCTCATTTGATTGGAAATTGAAAGTTCTCGTTCACTTTTTAAGACTCAAAAGAGATCGGAGGGTAACTAGCCCCCCTCCCCACGCCCTATTTTCCTCAAACCCATCTGATAAGAACTTTCGAGATAGCCATTATTTTCAAAACAATTCAAAGGTCAGATAACAAAAACTCCGGTGTCGACACAACCCCCCAGGGCCCGGGGTGCAGGCATTGTAAGCTATGTCCTGGGAACGTATGTGGTTCTTATGGAAGGGATTCTCATATAAACTTCAGAGTGAATGGAAATTAAAAGTTTTAGTTTATTTTGTCAGAGTGAAAAAAGATTGGAGGGCAACGAGCCCCTCCCGACCTCCACGCCGTTGGGTTTATCGGATGGATAAGCCCATCCGATAAAAATTTGAGGTAAACCATTTTGTTAAAAATAGTTCAACCATCAGATATTAAAACTCTGGGGTCGACACAACCGCCCAGGGACAGGCGTTGTAAGTTATACTCTAGGGATATATATGGTTCTTATAGAAGGGATGCTCGTATAAACTTCAGAGAGGGCTCATTTGATTGAAAAATAGAAAGTTTCAGTTCATTTTTGAAAAGTCAAAAGAGACCAAAACTTAATTAGCCCCCCCCCGCCCACACCCTTTTCTCCCAAACCCAGCCGATAAAATATTGAGACAGCCATTTTGTTAAAAATAGTTCAAACATCAGATAATAAAAACTCCGAGGTTGACACTAACACATTTTTTCACTTTGGTATTGTTACTTTGACACCTGTTTTGATACTTTGATGAACATTTGATTTTTTCTTTAAGTTTGATTTTGAAACAAGGAATTTTTAAAAATTTGAAACTTTTTGCAGTCAAAAACGAACAAAAATAAATTAAAAGAAAACTTTCCAAAAAATAAGTTTTTAAAAGAAAAGTAAAGGCAATTTTAAACTTAATCTCAGCAGATACAAATAACTTTTAAAATTAAAACTCAAAACTAAAAGAAATTGCTATTAAAGAATAAATGAAACCCCAAAACGAACAGCAACTAAATAAACAATCATAGTAAAAAGCATACAACAAGTAATAATATAAATGACTAAATAGATCTCAAAGCGAGTAATGCTGAGATTGAATATCAAAATCAAGCTTAAAACAAAAAAAAATCCTATTGAAGTATAAATGGAACTTACAACGAACAGAAACTAAATATACAAACAATGCGAACAAACATACAATAGATATTAATGTAAATCAATAAACAAATCTTAAAACAAGTGAAACTTAAATTGAATATGCAAATCAAGCTTGAAATTAACAAAATTCACTACAAACAAGAGTTTGGGTATCACCTCCTTCTCTCACTGTAAAAGTCTAAAACCTACTGCGTCATTGGCGCTTTACTGAAAACTATATGCGTCTTGAACATTTTTTGAAAGCATTAAGAAAACCCAAATGAATATTTGATTTATAATGATATTAATTGCTGAAAGATCCATTAGTTCAAAAATTTATTTCACTGTAATTTTATTTTTATTTTCAATGCTCTAAGAACTAAAAAAGAAAATATTTGTAAAATAATTCGTTTTCAGTTAAGCGCCAATGACGCAGTAGGCTTTTGGTTTTATCATAGGCAGCGTGCTAGCGCTGCCTAAGTAAAGAACGATGTGGGCACAATGTGTTTTTTTTTCAGCCGGGCACTTCGTATCGAAGGAGTTGTCGTAGAAACTTCGAAAAGGGCTCATTCGATTGGAAATTGGAGTGGCTAGTGCCCTTTTAATAGTCGAAAGTGATTGGAGGGCAAATAGCCCCCCACGCCCATCATTCCCCAAAACACATCCAATCAAAATTTTCAGATAGCCATTGTGTTCAGCGTAGTGGATTTCCAAATAGAAAATATGTTTTTGAGGAGGACACTCCCCCACAACCCTAAGGGCAAGGGTTTTAAATTATGCCCAGATGGCATATAAGGTTTTTATAGAAGGCGTTGTCGTAGAAACTTCAAAACAGGCTCATTCGATTGGAAATTCGGAGGGCTCGTACCCATTTTAATAGTCGAAAGTGATTGCCGAGCAACTAGCCCCCCCCCGACCACCATTCCCCCAAACACATCCAATCAAAATTTTGAGATAGCCATTTCGTTCAGAATAGTTGATTTCCAGATAGAAAATATGTTTTTGAGGAGGAAAATCCCCCATAACCCTCCGGGCAAGGGTTTTAAGTTATGCCCCGGAGGTATATAAGGTTTTTCTAGAAGGCGTTGTCGAAGAAACTTCAAAAAAAGCTAATTCGATCGTAAATTCAAAAGGGCTAATGCCCTTTTAAATATTCGAAAAGTTATTGGAGGGCACCGAGCCCCCCCCACGCCCATCATTTCACCCAAAACATCCAATCAAAATTTTGAGATAGCCATTTTGTTCAGCGTAGTTGATCTCCAGATAGAAAATATGTTTTTGAGGAGGACACTCACCCACAACCCTCAGAGAAAGGGTTTTAATCTATGCCCTGGGGGCATATAAGGTTTACCCTGGGGGCGTATAAGAACTATGTTGGCACAATATACTATTTCTTATTTTTTTCCTTTAGAGCTGGGCACTTCATATGGAAGGGGTCGTCGTAGAAACTTCAAAAGGGGCTCATTCGACTGGAAATTGACAGTTCTAGTGCCATTTGTAATAGTTGAAAGTGATTGGAGGGCAACTAGCCCCCCACGCCCATCATTCACCCAAACACATTCAATCAAAATTTTGACATAGCCATTTAGTTCAGCGTAGTTGATTTCAAGATATACAATATGTTTTTGAGGTGGACACTCCCCCACAACCCTCAGGGCAAGGGTTTTAAGTTATGCCCTGAGGGCATATAAGGTTTTTATAGAGGGCGTTGTCGTAGAAATTTCAAAACAGGCTCATTTAATTGGAAATTCGAAGGGATAGTATCCTTTTTAATAGTCGAAAATGATTGGAGGGCAGCTAGCCCCCCACGCCCATCATTCACCCAAACACATCCAATCAAAATTTTGAGATAGCCATTTTGTTCAGCGTAGTTGATTTCCAAATAGAAAATATATTTTTGAGGAGGACACTCCCCCAAACCCCTCAGGGCAAGGGTTTTAAGTTATGCCCAGGGGGCATATAAGGTTTTTATAGAACGCGTTGTCGTATAAACTTCAAAACAGGCACATTCGATTGGAAATTTGAAGGGCTAGTACCCTTTTTAATAGTCGAAAGTGATTGGAGGGCAACTAACCCCCTCCCCACGCTCATCATTCCCACAAACATATCCAATCAAAATTTTGAGATAGCTATTTCGTTCAGCGTCGTTGATTTCCAGATAGAAAATATGTTTTTGAGGATGACACTCCCCCACAACCCTCAGGGCAAGGGTTTTAAGTTATGCCTATTATGGGGGGGGGGGTTGGTGGCCCCCCATGCCCATCATTTCCCCAAACTAATCCAATCAAAATTTTGAGATAGCCTTTTTGTTAAGCATAGTTGATTTCCAGATAGAAAATAAGTCTTTGAGGAAGACACTCCCCACAGCCCTCAGGGCAGGGGTTTTAAGTTATGCCCTGGGGGCATATAAGGTTTTTAAAGAAGGCGTTGTCGTAAAAACTTCAAAAAATGCTCATTCGATTGGAAATTCAAAGGGCTAGTGCCCTTTTAATAGCCAAAAGTGATTGGAGGGCAACTAGCCCTCCCCCCCCCCCCCACGCCCATCATTTCCCCAAACACATCCAATAAAAATTCTGAGATAGCCATTTTGTTCAGCGTAGTTTATTTCCAGATAAAAAATGTATTTTTGAGGAGGGCACTCCCTCCCAACCCTTTTGGCAAGGATTATAAGTTATGCGCTGGGGGCATATAAGGTTTTTATTGAAATCTTTGGCGTAGAAACTTGAAAAAGGGCTCATTCGATTTGAAATTCAAAGCGCTAGTACCCTTTTTAATAGTCGAAAGTGATTTGAGGGCAACTAACCCCCTCTCACGCCAACCTTTTCCCCAAACAGATCCAATCAAAATTTTTAGATAGCCATTTTATTCGACGTAGTTGAAAGTTATGGAAATTAGGTCTTTAAGGATGACAACCCCTCCCCCTCAGCCCTCCGGGCAAGGGTTGTAGGTTGTGGCCTGGGGCATATAAAGTTTTTATTGAGAGCGTTGTCGTAGAAACTTTAAAAGGGCCCATTCAATTGGAAATTGAAAGGGCTAGTGCCTTTTTTAATAGTTGAAAGTGATCGGATAGCGACTAACACCCCTCTCACGCCCACCATTTTCCAAAACACATCCAATCAAAATTTTTAGATATCCATTTTGTTCAACGTAGTTGAAGGCTCTGGAAATTAGGTCTTTTAGGATGATAAACCCCTCAGAGCCCTCAGTGCAAGGGTTGTAAGTTATGCCAAGGGGGCATATAAGGTTTATATAGAAAGTTGTTGCATAAATCATACGCAGCACGATCGCGCTGCCTAAGTAAAGAACGGGGACACTCGAGAACGAGACAAGAAACGGGGACTAAGTAAAGAGGAGGACACTTCCCCAAAACCCTCAGGGCAAGGGTTTTAAGTTATGCCCTGGGGGCACATAAGAACGATGTTGACACAATGTATTATTTTTTAATTTTTCCCTTTAGAGCAGGGCACTTCGTATCGAAGAAGTTGTCGTAGAAACTTCGAAAAGCGCTCATTCAATTGGAAATTGGAGTGGCTAGTGCCCTTTTTAATAGTCAAAAGTGATTGGAAGGCGACTAACACCCCTCTCACGCCAGCCATTTCCCCAAGCACATCCAATCAAAATTTTGAGATAGCCATGTTGTTTAACGTAGTTGAAAGTTCTCGAAATTTGGTCTTAGAGGATGACAACCACCATAACACACCCTAGGGTAAAGGCTGTAATTTATGCCCTGGGGGTATACAAGGTGCTTATAGAAAGCGTTGACGTTTCCAAAAGGGCTCATTCGATTGGAAATCAAAAGGCCTAGTGCCCTGTTTAATAGTCGAAAGTGATTGGAAGGCTTGAAATTTTTAAAGTTAAGATCGATGTGGGTATAATATATTATTTTTTTTGTGGTTGTTGTTTAGACCAGGGCACTTCGCATCGAAGGAGTTGTCGTGGGAACTTGGAAAAGGGCTCATTCGATTGAAAATAGAAAGGGCTGATGCCCTTTTTAATAGTCAAAAGTGATTTGAGGGCAACCAATCCCGCTTCCACTCGCACCCTCCCACGCCAACCCTTCCATTTCTGATCTTAAAATGTAACCAAATTAAAATAGCGCAAGTGCATCCAAGCTATCAGAGGCAACGCTGTACGGTTGCCTATAGTAAAGGCCATACGGCTCCAATGTTTTATTATTTATTATTATTTTTTTCCCAGAGGCACTTCACATGGAAGGGGTCGTCGTAGAAGCTTCAAAGGGGGCTCATTCGATTGGAAATCGAGAGTTCTAGTTTTGAGGAGGAAACTCCCCCGGAACCTTCAGGGCAAGGGTTTCAAGATATGCCCTGGGGGCATATAAGGTTTTTATAGAAGGCGTTGTCGTAGAAACTTCAAAAAAGGCTCATTCGATTGGAAATTCAAAGGGATAGTGCTCTTTTTAAAAGTCGAAAGTGATTGGAGGGCAACCAATCCCGCTTCCACTCGCACCCTCCCACGCCAACCCTTCCATTTCTGATCTTAAAATGTAACCAAATTAAAATAGCGCAAGTGCATCCAAGCTATCAGAGGCAACACTGTAGGGTTGCCTATAGTAAAGGCCATACGGCTCCAATGTTTTATTATTTATTATTATTTTTTTCCCAGAGGCACTTCACATGGAAGGGGTCGTCGTAGAAGCTTCAAAGGGGGCTCATTCGATTGGAAATCGAGAGTTCTAGTGCAATTTTTAATAGTCGAAAATGATTGGAGGGCAACTAGCCCATCACCACCACGCAATTCAGGTCCCAACTCAGGACCAATAAAAATTTGTAGATATCCATTTTGGCAAGCGCTGCTGCTGCTTAGATTGTCAGTATGATTTCGATGAGTGCATCCCCTCGATACCCTTAAGGCAAGGGTTTCTGGTTATAACCTGAGGACCCATAAGGTTTTTATAGACGGTTTTGGCTGAGAATCTTCAAAAAATGGTAATTCAGTAGTAAATTAAAGAGCTAGTGCCCTTTTAAATAGTTGAAAGGGATTGGAGTGCAACTAGCCCCCTCCCCCCCCCACGCCCATCATTTCCCCAAACACGTCCAATCAAAATTTTCAGATAGCTATTTTGTTCAGCGTAGATGATTTCCACATAGAAAATATGTTTTTGAGGAGGACACTCCCCCACAACCCTCAGGACAAATGTTTTAAGTTATGCCCTGGGGGCATATAAGGTTTTTATAGAAGGCATTGTCGTAGAAACTTCAAAACATGCTCATTCAATTGGAAATTAAAGGGCTAGTGCCCTTTTTAATAGTCGAAAGTGATTGGAGTGTAACTAGCCCCCTTCCCCCCACTCTCATCATTTCCCCAAACACATGCAATCAAAATTTTCGGATAGCCATTTTGTTCAGCGTAGTTGATTTCCAAATAGAAAATATACTTTTGAGCAGGACACTCCCCCACAACCCTCAGGGCAAGGGTTTTAAGTTATGCCCTGCGAGCATATAAGGTTTTTATTGAAGGCGTTGTTGTAGAAACTTCAAAACAGGCTCATTCGATTGGAAATTAAAGGGCTAGCGTCCATTTTCATAGTCGAAAGGGATTGGAGTGCAAATAGCCCCCCCCCACGCCCATTACTTCCCCAAACACATCCAATCAAAATTTTGAGATAGCCATTTTGTTCAGCGTAGTTGATTCCCAGATAGAAAGTATGTTTTTGAGAAGGACACTCCCCCAGAACCTTCAGGGCAAGGGTTTTAAGATATGCCCTGGGGGTATATAGGGTTTTTATAGAAGGCGTTGTAGTAGAAACTTCAAAACAGGCTCATTTGATTGGAAATTAAAGAGCTAGTGCCCTTTTTAATCGTTAAACGTGATTGGAGTGCAACGAGCCCCCCCCCCCCGCCCATCATTTCCCCAAACACATCACATAAACAGTTTCATATAGCTAGTTTGTTCAGCGTAGTTGTTTTGCAGATAGAAAAAATGTTTTTGAGGGGGCCACTCCCCCACAACCCTCGGGGCACGGGTTTTGAGTTATGCCCTGGGTGCAAATAAGGTTTTTATAGAAGGTGTTGTCGTAGAAACTTCAAAACATGCTCATTCAATTGGAAATTAAAGGGCTAGTGCCTTTTTTAACAGTCGAAAGTAATTGGAGTGTAACTAGCCCCCTTTCTCCCCCCCCACGCCCCTCATTTCCCCAAACACATCCAATCAAAATTTTCAGATAGCCATTTTGTTCAGCGTAGTTGATTTCAAGCTAGAAAATATATTTTTGAGGAGGAAACTCACCCACAACTCACAGGGAAAGTGTTTTAAGTTATGCCCTGGGGGCATATAAGGTTTTTATAGAAGATGTTGTCGTAGAAACTTCAAAACAGGCACATTCGATTGGAAATTACAGGGCTAGTGCCCTTTTTAATAGTCGAAAGTGATTGGAGTGCAAATAGCCCCCCCCCCCCACGCCCATCATTTCCCCAAACACATCCAATCAAAATTTTTAAGGTAGCTATTTTGTTCAGCGTAGTTGATTTCCAGATAGAAAATATTTTTTTGAGGAGGAAACTCCCCCAGAACCTTCAGGGCAAGGGTTTTAAGATATGCCCTGGGGGCATATAAGGTTTTTATATAAGGTGTTGTCGTAGAAACTTCAAAAAAGGCTCATTCGATTTTAAATTCAAAGGGATAGTGCCCTTTTTAATAGTCGAAAGTGATTGGAGGGCAACTAGCCCCCCCCTACGCCTATCATTCCCCCAAACACATCCACTCAAAATTTTGAGATGGCTATTTTGTTCAGCGTAGTTGATCTTCAGATAGAAAATATGTTTATGAGGAGGACAATGCCCCAGAACCCTCAGGGCAAGGGTTTTAAGCTATAGCCTGGGGGCATATAAGGTTTTTTTAGAAGGCGTTGTCACAGAAACTTCAAAAAAGGCTCATTCGATTGGAAATTCAAAGGGATAGTGCCCTTTTTAATAGTGAAAAGTGATTGGAGGGCAACTAGCCCCCCCCCCTACGCCCAGCATTCCCCCAAACACATCCAATCATAATTTTGAGATAGCCATTTTTGTTCAGCGTAGTTGATTTTCAGATTGAAAATACGTTTTTGAGGAGGACACTTCCAAACAACCCTCAGGGCAATGGTTTTAAGTTATGCCCTGGGGGCATATAAGATTTTTATAGAAGGCGTTGTCGTATAAACTTCAAAACAGGCACATTCAATTGTAAATTCAAAGGGCTAGTGCCCTTTTTAATAGTCGAAAGTGATTGGAGGGCAACTAGCCCCCCCCCACGGCAATTCTTCCCCCCAACCCAGCCAATCACAATTGTGAAATAGCCATTTTGTTGAGCGTAGTAGACTTCCAAATAGAAAATATATTTTTGAGGAGGACAATCCCCCACAAACCTCAGGGCAAGGGTTTTAATTTATGCCCTGGGGGGCATATAAGGTTTTTATAGAAGGCGGTGTCGTAGAAACTTCAAAAAAGGCTCATTCGATTGGAAATACCGAGGGCTAGTGCCCTTTGTAATAGTCGAAAGTGATTTGAGGGCAACTAACCCCCCTCTCACGCCCACCTTTTCCCCAAACACATCCAATCAAAATTTTAAGACAGCCATTTTATTAAACGTAGTTTTAAGTTCTGGAAATTAGGTCTTTGAGGATTAAGACTCCCCCAAAGCCCTCGGGGCAAGGGTTGTAATTAATTGTAATTCTCCTAATCCTTCATATTATTTCTTATGGAAGGGATGCTCGAATAAACTTTAGAGAGGGCTCATTTGATTGAAAATTGAAAGTTCTTGTTCAATTTTTAAGAGTCAAAAGAGATTAAAGGGCAACTAGCTCCTCTCCCTCCTCCACGTCCTAAATGCATCAGATAAAAATTTTGAGATAGACATTTTGTTAAAATAGTTCAAAGTTCTGATAACAAAAACTCCGGTGTCGATACAGCCCATCAGGGCCCAGGGGTAGGCGTTGTAAGTTATGCCCTGGGGCATAACATATTAAGGGGGGTTTATAATTAAGGGGAAGGGGTTTTGTATGGGAAGAACACATAGGAAATCTATTATAATTATCCAATTATAAGGTTAAAATACATACTCTGTGATAGATGCAAAATTGCTTTGGCACACAAATTCCTGTTAAGGTCAATTACAAACAGTCTTGATCTCTTTGCGTCAGTAGGTGAAATGGTCTAAACCCCCTTATTGGAGCTATTTTTTCAATCCATTCATTGTTGTCAATCTCTGTCCACAAGTTATGCAAGCTGTCTATGGTTCATATATAAGGTCTTTATCAAAGAGGTAATCGTATAGACTTTGAAAAAAGCCTCATTCGATTTAAATCGAAAGTTCTAGATCCGTTTTTTAGAGTCAAGAATAATCGGACAGTAAGCATCCCCCCCATGCCATAAAAACTTGAAACCTTTTGCGATAAAAAACGAACAAAACTTAATTTAAAAAAAAAATTCCCAAAAATAAGTTTTTCAGAGAAAAGTAAAGACAATTTTAGACTTAAGCTCAGCATATACAAATACTTTTTAAAATTAAAACTTAAAACTACCAAAAATTACTATTAAAGAATAAATGAAACCCAAAACGAACAGAAATTAAATAAACAATTAATGCGAACAAACATACAATGTATATTAATGTAAATGAATAAATAAATCTTAAAACGAGTGAAACTTAAATTGAATATGCAAATCAAGTTTGAATCGAATACAAATAACTACAAACAAGAGTTTGGGTATCGTCTCACTACAGAAGCCTAAAACCTACTGCGTCATTGGCGCTTTACTGAAAACGAACCATATTACAAATGTTTTCTTTTGTACTTAATAATGAAGTTAAATATTAGAATTACAGCAAATTTTTCATCAGATTAGGTTTCAGCAATTAATATCATTATGCATAAAATATTTAGTTTAGTTTATTAGTTCTTTTCAAGATTTGCCAAGACAAACATAATTTTATTACAAGAACAATTTGGATATTGCCCCCGTCTTTAACTGTGGAATCTTAAGTCCTTCGGCGTCATTGATGCTTCACTTAAAACAAATTACTCGTATATTACAAATTTATTATTTTCCAGTTCTTACTGCACTGAAAATAAAAATAAATATTACAGTGAAAAAAAAATCTTGAACTGATGGATCTTTCAACAATTAATATCATTATATATCTAATATTCAATTTGATTTTGTTTATACTTTCCAAGACTGTTCAAGACTCATATAGTTTTGCCATTTTTTTAAACTCTGCCATTTTTTGCAACTAATCGTGTTAGTTTGTTATGAAAACATTCTATGGCTTCTAGGCATTTCTATTTAAGCGGAAAACTGCACCTCAAACTTTATGGAACATCCATTTTCTTGTGTGAAACATCAAAATATAATAAAATGTCATGTCTCGGAGTATTCAACAACTAGCAAGCAAGATCCATTGGTATTTTTGATTCTACATGGTCAATATAGGAGGTGGAGGGTAGGCTAATTCTTGTAGCAGCCCCAATTCGTCATGATGTGGTTCACATTTTCAACACCTGGCGTCCAGAAGTATCATATAATCTACCAAGCATACAACTACCCCAAATCAGTATCAATAAATAAATGAAACCCAAAACGAACAAAAATTGAAATAAACATAAGAGTAAAACTCAAAACGACCATAAATTAATGTGAGTAGGGTTAAAAACCCCTATGCTTTCTAAAAGCAAGAATATAATTTGTACTTTACTGTAAAAAAATTCAAATGAATTTACTGAAAAAAAATGTGCATTGTCAATTTAATATACATATGCTGATATTTATTCCCTAAAATCTTATTTAATTTTTGATTTCTTAAAGTTACAAAAGTGAAAATATTTCAAAGAATTTTTTTCAGTAAAATGCCAATGACGCAATAGGTTTTAGGGTTTTGCAGTGAGACGATACCCAAACTCTTGTTTGTAGTTATTTCTATTTGATTCAAACTTGATTTGCATATTAAATTTAATTTTCACTCGTTTTGAAATTTATTGATTCATTTACATGGATATATATTGTATGGTTGTTCGCATAGATTGTTTATTTAATTTCTGTTCGTTTTAAATTTCGTTTTTACTACAAAAGATAAATATCTGTTTTAATTTTAAGCTTGACTGTCATATTCAATCTAAGCATTACTCGCTTAAGATCTATTTATTCATTTATATTATTAATTGTTGTATGTTTTTTTCTATGATTGTTTATTTAATTTCTGTTCGTTTTGGGTTTCATTTATTCTTTAATAGTAATTTCTGGTCGTTTTGAGGTTGAATTTTAAAAGTTATTTTTATCTAATGAGCTTAAGTTTAAAATGGCCTTTACTTTTCTTTGAAAAACTTATTTTTCGGAAAGTTTTTTTTAATTAATCAAAGAAAGTAAGCAGATTTTTTTGCAAATGGTATCAAGTTTTCCATTTCAGGTCAACAAGAGGAGGTAAGAAACTAAATTAAACAGTACTATTTGTGTCCAGATTTTTAAAAGGGTGTATGTTGTTAAAAATTGCTGAAAATTTTTCTCCGGCATACAAATAGCAGGCCAAACTAAAAAGTCTTAAAAAACGAAAAGATTTAAATTATTATTTTCTTTTTCCCTGAAAACACTATGTCAATATAAAACAAACAGAAATTAATTTAAAAACCTTTTTCCACAAAATAAGTTTTTCAAAGAAAAGTAAAGAACTCCATTAAACAAAAAATGAGCAAAAACAAAATCAAATAATCTACCAAGCTTGAAACTACCACAAATCAGCATCGATAAATAAATGAAACCCAAAACGAACATAAATTACAACAATTAACTGAGTCTAACTCAAAACGAGCAGAAATTAACATAAGTTGGGCGCAAAACCCCTATGCCTTCCCAAAACCAGAACAAAATTTGCACTTTACTGAAAAATACAAATGAATTTGCATTGTCAGTTTAATATACATATACTGATATTTAGTAATCAAAATATTAATATTATTTGATTTAATAAAGTTATAAAAGTAAACACATTTAAATTTTTTCAGTAAAGTGCAAATTTTGGTTTGGTCTTGGGAAGGCATAGGGGTTTTGCGCCCGACTTATGTTAATTTCTGCTCGTTTTGAGTTAGACTCAGTTAATTGTTGTAATTTATGTTCGTTTTGGGTTTCATTTATTTATCGATGCTGATTCGTGGTAGGTTCACGCTTGGTAGATTATTTGATTTTATTTTTGCTCATTTATTGTTTAATGGAGTTCTTTACTTTTCTTTGAAAAACTTACTTTGTGGAAAAAGTTTTTTAAATTAATTTACAGCTAAGGAAGGAGACAGAATCCAAACAGTTGTTTGTAGTGAAACTATATTCGTGAAACTTTAGAAAGGACTAATAAATTAAACTGAATGTTGGATGTATAATGATATTAATTGCTGAAAGCTCATCAGTTCAAAATGTTACTATAATAATAATGTTTATTTTCAATATTAAGTACAAAAGAAAATATTTGTCATAAAATTGGTTTTCAGTAAAGCGCGCATGGCTCAATGGGTTTTAGGCTTTTACAGTGAGAGGAGGTCATACCCAAACTCTTGTTTGTAGTGATTTTTGTTCGTTTCAAGCTTTATTTGCATATTCAATTTAAGTTTCACTCGTTTTAAGATTTATTTATTAATTTACATTAATATATATTGTACGTTTGTTTGCATTGATTGCTTATTTATTTTTTATTCGTTTTAAGTTTCATTTCTACTTCAATAGGAATTTTTTTTCGTTTTAGGCTTAATTTTCATATTCAATCTCAGCATTACTCGCTTTAAGATCTATTTAGTCATTTATATTATTACTTGTTGTATGTTTTTTGCTATAATCGTTTCTTTAATTTCTGTTCGTTTTGGGTTTCATTTATTCTTTAATAGTAACTCCTGGTCGTTTTGAGCTTGAATTTGAAGAGGTATTTGTATCTGCTGAGCTTAAGTTTAAAATGGCCTTTACTTTTCTTTGACAAACATATTTTTCGGAAAGTTTTTTTCTAGTTAATTAATTAGAAAAAAATTGAATTCAGAAAGCAATATATTTTCACCGTTACTACTGTTAAGGTTAGAGTAGCATCTTAAGAGATTTTCTACCGACAGAAACTCACAAAAAATGTATTAAAAAAAAGTGATTGTAAGAGTTAAAGGATAATTTTTGTACATAAATTTTTGCGTGTTCATTTTGCAGATGAGAAAGCTCAACTTATTTTAGAGTAAAAATATATTTCATTATTTTTATAATTATCTTTTATACTCAAAATTTAATTAGCATTCCCCCTTTTCTGCTATAATTCATATATTTGTATTGAACTTATACTGAATATATTATTTTCAATGGTCCTTTTTAGTCAGACTTAAAATGATATTCAAGAAACTTTAAACTACTGTTGAAGTTCAAACCGTGTTGATTGATATAACCTATTTACGGTGAAAATTACATTGTTTTTACTGAAAAGTACATACATCTTAATAATTTAAATAATCTGTTGGAATTCAATAAGCAAGTCACAATTCCAACAGAAGAATTAGATTTTTTTTTTACTGGTTTAAATTCGAGCAAAACATTTTGTTGGAAATCAATTGTTTTTTACAGTGCAGCTTTTCCACTTAAGACACGACACCAAAAGCGCCGTTCTTAGTGCCATTTGAACTTGATGATGGTGAAATTTATATGAAAGACGTAGATATGAGCAATATCTTTTATATGAACTATGAAAGATATGTCAACGATCTTTTGGTAGTCTGCTAGTGCCACCCTTTGAGAAATGGCACAAAAAGTGCGATTTTAGTGCCATATGGCACTTGCAGATGGCGGGATTTATCAAAAGCACGTAGATATGAAAAATAGCTTTTGAATGAGCCATTAAGCATCTCTCTATGGTGTTCTGGTTGCCTGCTAGACCTGTTGAAAAAAAAGAGAAAAAAACAACAAAAAAACGGGGACAGATCAGTTCTAACGATGCAAAAAAGTGATTTTCCTTGTTGTTCAGGGACGGGGCTGTAACTTCCCTGTACAAGGTTTTGACCGTGTTGATTCCAGTGGTAAGCTTTTGATTTTGATCTGACGCGATTTTCGAGGGGTTTTAGGCTTTTTTCGAAATCACCATAAATTTCTTTCCGCAATAAACTTTTACTTTTAAGACGAACCAAAATAATAGTTAACGCTCCTGAGTCAGTGTGAGATGGGAATTTTTTTTTCATTAAGCAGTTTTTTCCAAAACGCGTTTTTTAACTTTTGGTTACTATGGGCTGTGGTTCGCGCTTTACTAGGTTGCAGCTATCTCTGCAACCATGATACCTTGCCGGCACATGTTTTAAAAATTAGCCTAGAAAAGGACTGAAAAAAACAACAGCGGATACTGATACCGATATTCCCGATACGATACATGCGATACCAATAAGCGCGATATCGATACGCCCGATACCACATACAGTCTTTCCCCAGGTACTATGGAGGGTCATATCATCATCAAAACCATAGATATTAAACCTTTAAATTATGTTAAACAAAAAAGCTATCTCAAAATTTTTATAGGACTAGTTTTGGTGGAGGGGGTCTTTAGGGAGGGGAGGCTATTTGCCCTCCAATCTTTTTTGTCACTTAAAAAGGGCACTTACAAATTTAAATTCCTTTCGAATGAGCTATTACTAACCTCTCTATGATGCTTTGGCCACCCCCTAGCCCTGCTAGAAAAAAAAGAAAAAAGGGAGACAGATCAGTGCTATCCAATGTAAAAAAGTCATTTTCTTTGGTGTTCAAGGTGGGGGACTGTAATTATCCTACAAAAGGTTTTGGATCATGATGATTCCAATGATGCACTTTTTATTTTGATTTGACGCCATTTTCAAGGGGTTTCGAGCTCTTTTTTGAAATTACCAAAAATTTCTTTTCGCAATAAACTTTTACATCTAAGATAAACCGAAACAATAGTTACCATTCCTGATTCAGCGTCAGATGGCAATATTTTTTCACTTATGGTGACAGACAGTATGGAGACAGTTTTTTTGAAAACACGTTTTTCAACTTTTGATTAGTATGGGCTGTGGTTCGCTCTTTACTAGGTTGCAGCTGCCGCTGCAACCATGATTTGTGCGCTGTCACCCGCTTTGATTGACAGACTAGCAGAGAAAGGTAACTTTATTTCAGTGTCTTATAGAAGCAATTAGGTCAAAGTTCTGCATTGTATAAATGTTTTCTTTTACATTTTTTATTTTTTATTTAGTATTAAGTAAACTTCAACAAGTGAAAGACAAGTTACTGGGATATTGTGAAATTTGTATAGCCCTATTAAATTTTCAATTACGACCAACGAGTATAAATTAGATTCGATTTATTGAACTCGAATGGATACTATTGTTTGATTATTACAATCATTTATATCTGTTTAACCACTAAGTTTTCACTTAGTTAAATTCTAAGATAGTTGAAGTTCTATATATGGGCCGAAAAATGAACAGGAGAGGGCTAAACTTGAAGAGTGGTCAAGTCCACCGTCCGCCTTAAGAGAAATAAATGTGTTTTCCTTGACAATAAGAAAAGTGTCCATTTAAGAAGGAACCACAGTTATTTTCATCAAGTTCAGATGCAGCTGGAATGTTGCAACCTTGACCTGGGATGTTTCGTTGTGTACTTCGGCAGAGGAGATATCCACGTTGAAAAAATTAATCGCGACAAAAATTTCTGGTAACCCAAAGTGTTTCTAAAGCTCCATAAATTCTATATGGAAGCTTTGTTGCCAGAAATTGTGGACGAAAGAGTGCCACGCAACATGGCGATCCGCAAGCCATTTCTAGGCAAGTCGACGGATAAATAAAACCCTCACATATTCAGATTAAAATAGTTAGGTTAGTTTCTGGCTGAATTTATAAATATATGCATGTAATTTCCCTGTAGTGTACCCAAATAAACATTTCTTAGTGGTCCTTGTCACCCAAATTCAGCTTAGGCTAAGACCCCGGTAGGGTTTCCATCAGGGGCGTACTTTCGTCAAAAAAATGGGGGTGGGGCAAAGTTGGAGCCAATTTTCCCAAAGCAAGTGAAAATGACAGTAACAACTAAGAAATAAGTCGTTTGGTATCATATAGGCATTAATTAGTAATTTAAAAGGACTATACAGGTACTAGTACTATATAAAGTTAACTCATGTTACTGTAAAGGTAAATATGAGCTAGAAAACTGATCTGTGTCTATTGATGATTGAAATACGCAAATCTATCTTAGTTTAGCCAATATTTTGGAAAAAACTAAATTTCAGCGGGAGGGAAGGGAGCAAACTGGGATCTTGGGGGAGGCAGACAAAGGTCTGGGAAAGGATGTTGCCCCCTTGCCCATAGCGAACTCACCCCTGTTTTTCTTCAAACTTACCATCCATTTGACATTTTTATATATTTATGGTGACCCAGCTAATCCCCCACTCTATTTTTCAAATATAATTAAAAATCTTAGAACGACTGTTACCGGTAAACCCAGAGAAAAACATGGTTTTGAATTTGACTTTCAACGAAAATCTCTAAGTTGTTTTTGTAATTATAGTGTCCAAATAATTCCCCGCTCCCCCACCAAAAGAAAATACTTTGAATTCAACTTTCAATGATTTTTCGTACTTGCTTGTGCATTAAAAGTTTTCTAGCTAATGCCCTTCCCGGTTTATTCCCTCTCTAAAAGGTTACCCCTCAAAAAATTATCCCTGTGTATAAGATTTCGCTGATTTGATAAAAATACCAGTTGAATCAAAATTCCTTCTCTTGTACTTTTTTTTCTTCCGTCAAGATATGATGCATTCTTGAAAACAATTGTCAGCAAAAGTCAGCTTTTGTCACTTGTCAACCACCAAATTCTTGATTGATCTTGATAACTAAGCCCCCTGAAGAGGTATTTTGTCCTTTGGCAAATTTACCGACAAGAGAGCCTGCAAATGTAGTAACAGACAACCACAACCCCTTAATAGGGATCTTGGGAATTTTTTTGACCCAATTTCTACACTCTTGTTGATCCTAATTGTTGGGGTTCCATTCCTGTTTCTTTTCTTTTCAGATAAATGACCTATTTTCTTTTCTGTAATTATATTTGCCTACAAGATCTTTTTCAATTATAAGTTGAACTCTGGTTGCTAAGATAGATTCTTTCCCAATAAGTAAGCTTTGAATTTAAATTCTATTTTGGTCTTCCTGGTCTGGGCCATTGAAAGACAAAATTATGCAAAAGTAGAAGGGATTTGGATGTTGATTTAGAGGATTGGCCAGGGCCAAGTAAATGTCCACCCCTATGCAAAGTTTGTTGTACAGAACCAATATTATCTAGTTAGTCTACATTGAGACCCCAATTGGGGGAGTCTGCTCTTTTCAGAGTTGATATATATGTGTGACCTTTTGGAAGATTACAAGTAAGCCATTTTCTACAAATGTGTAGACTATTTTTCAAGAAACCCAGGGAGGGTAGGAAAAGAGTTGCGAGATACCTTCAATTATTATATCTACAAGGGGGTTCGTTTATCTTCAAAGGGCATAGTTAGAGATTCTAGTGATCACCCTGATCGAGCTCCCCCTTGACCTTACAGTTTCGTAGTCTGGTCGTTAGATTAGGTTATTATACCCTGAGACAGGGTATATTGTAAATCGGGTACTAACATACCCTATATTTACAGAATCGTTGTGGTAAGCGCGGGTGTCCCATTATAATATTTGGCGCCACCAGGGACTTTCCCCTATAGTAAATGGTGTAGCACCATTTTTGCACCAATAAGTGGTGAAACCCGTACCTTTCCACAAGAATACTCTTGGCAGCAAGAAACGTCCTATCGGTAAACCTGATAGTAAAAGAATTCCACGTTTTTGAAGAGACGAGTTAATTTAGCCTGTTGTGATTAAATATAAAAAAAAATTGTGGAGAGAAGAAGTAGGAAATTAATTAAAAATATTATGAAGATCTAAATGGGTTGTGCCTATTTGTTTCTATAGTAAAAGTAAAGAAAACTAAAAGAGAGAAAAGAGATATTGAACGGAGCTACAATGAAGAAATAAAGTCAGAGATAGTGGATACTGGAGTCCAAATCAGATTTAACGATGATTCATTATTTTGCGCGAATTACAAAATTGGAAAAAGTAGAGATGAAAGAGAAATGCAAAAAAGAGTCAAAATTTGAATATTCAGCTTGCAGTGGCGAAAAATAAAAATTAGATGGGCTGTGCCTAGCTAACATAAATAATAGGGGGAACAAAAATGTCCAAGACCAACTGGGAAAATTACAATAAGACAAAAAACTTCGGAGGGAGGAAAAGACCCACGACATTCTAAGAGAAACTACAGATAATCATGAAATAGAATCGTCTTGTCAACAACGGGCTACGGAAATATTGGGAGATATTGAATTTTGGGTTGGATTAAAGAAAATTGGGAAGAAATCTGAGACTTGTCTTATCAACTCAAGAGAGATTTCGATCCTTTATGAGGGGGAGAAATACTTTGGGGAAGATCACCTGCAGGAAGATGTGAAGATAGCCTTTTTCCTCAATGCACAACTGGCGGACAAGTTGTGATCCCGTTACCGAGGCCTTTCTTTTCCAGCCTTCAATTTCATCTTCATCCTGCGTCAACGAGCATTATTCCTGCAACGATTTTAGGGATGGGACCCAGAAAAAAGCGATTCATGGTTCGCTCAGATTTTTACTTTATTTCCCTGAACCCCTATCGTTTTCACTTGCCTGTGGATTTTTGGCCTTGGATTATTTGAAATTATGCCAGGGGGCAATTTACATTTTAATTGAGATTTGGGGTTGTTTCCACAGATGGAAATTAAGAGGCTAGTGCAGCCAATTTTTCATGATGGCTGGAATCATTGAATGTGCCAGATACTGATTCTCTGCTTCTTTCAAATTTGAATTCGTGAGAGCGAGAATAGTTGTATTTTGACTGTGCTGAGCACGATCATTTTCTGCGAATATTGGGGACTTCAATTTTCAAATAAAATGCGGATGCCATACGATAGAGACCATGGTGGTTCTAAAGTAGAGACGTGCGGATGACGACAGATCCAGAGCCAAGCGGTGGAAGCACAAGCACTGGTGGATGAAAGAAGACAACTGGATTTTGTAAAGTTGAAGTTCAGTGTTATGATTTTTAAGGGTGGACCAGCGGGGTGCATGGGGGGTCATTTATCTTACGGGGGGGGATGTTGGGGTTCCACCCCTGTTTCTTTTCTTTTCAGATAAATGACATATTTTCTTTTCTGTAATTATATTTGCCTACAAGAAAATTTTCAATCATAAGTTGAACCCTGGGTGCTAAGCTAGATTTTTTCGCGATAAGTAAGCTTTGAACTTAAATTATATTTTGGTCTTCCGGGTCTGGGCCTTTGAAAGACAAAATTAGGCATCAGTAGAAGGGATTTGGATGTTGATTTAGAGGATTGGCCAGGGCCAAGCGAAGTTCCACCCATATTCAAAGTTTGTTGTACAGAACCAATATTATTTAGTTAGTCTAGATTGAGACCCCGTTTGGGGGAGTCTGTTCTTTTCAGAGTTGATATATGTGTGTGACCTTTTGGAAGATTACAAGTAAGCTATTTTCTACAGCTGTGTAGACTATTTTTCCAGGAACCCAGACAGGGTAGGAAAAGAGTTGCGAGATACCGTCAATTATTATATCGACAGGGGGTATTCGTTTACCTTCCAAGGAGATAGCTAGAGATTTTTGTGGTGACCCTGGTTGGTTGCACCCTTGACCTTAGAGTTTGGCCATTTGACTGTTTGATAACGCTATCATACCCTGGGGCAGGGTACATTGTAGATTACGTATTAACAGACCCTATATTTACAGAACCGTTGTAGTAAGCGCAGGCATCCCATTATAATATTTGGTGCCACCAGGGGCTTTCCCATCCAGTAAGTGGTGTAGCACCGTTTTTTGTACCAATAAGTGGTGACACCCGTAACTTACCACACGAATACTGATTATTTGTTTTCAGTGTATGTATAAAATGATAGACATTATACGCCAATTTATATGGTAACATAATGATAATTCAACCCGATAAGAAACTATTTGAAAAGCAGATAAGAACTTAAATGATTGGCAATAATTAATTTTAGATTAATTTTAGAGTAATAATAAAATTGAGATTGACATCCAAATAAAACACGATGAATTTTATCTTTGACATGATAACGATTTTATTAGAAAAAAGAATGAAATAGCCCATACCCAAAAAGAAAATTATTTGCTAAATTATTCTTTTAACCCGAAGAAAGTCGCGAATATATCCTTTGAGTTTAAAAGGAAAAATAGTTTAAGGGAGCAATTTGGCTTTGCTCTGAACATTAAATTTTCAGAAAAGAAAAGTTCTGTCGGAGAGAAAAGTGTTGTATTATTTCTTAGTAGTTCTATTAGCCCAATGAAGAAAATAAGATTTTAATCTGTAAAGATACACCTAGCTTTTACTTTAGAATAAGGACATATTTAGAAATCAGTCAAAAATTAGCCATCATTTTTATTGCTTCTTAAAGTTTTGCACTAGGAATAGGCTCTATGAAAGATTTGGATAGAGATATAAGAATGTTACAGTTTAGAAAAAGGTAAAACATGCAAAGCCAAAACCATGCTCTTTAAACAAGGAAATTAAAGGCTGTCAAGTACACCAGTACACACGTTTGAAACTCTAGTAAAAATATAAAGCTCAAAAGAAATATAGGCGTATTTATTTTTGGGTGGTGTGATATTTAAAGCTTATTGCAACAGTGTTACTAGGTTTGATGAAGAAATTAAAGTACTGGATCAGCCAATAAACCTAAAAAGTTGATCTGTGTCAAAAAATGGTACAAGATAAAGAGGAAAAGCCGCCTGCAAGACAGGGTAAGCTAGGATATGAAATTTGCCCCACCGAGTCGGTAAAATTCTACTTTACTATTTAGCTATCTTGCTTTTGGCTATCTTGGAAAGGAGTTCGGTTAGGAAAATGAAACTTTCAGGAATGGATGTACATGCAAAGGTTTGTCCCGGGAAGGTACTTTGAAGGACCTACATCCGCTCATCCCCCCCCTCTAGATAATTGTACATTACTGCACCTTTCGAGTTGTTTTTTACTCCCATTTCATACTATATTACTATCATAAATATAAATCACTGCTTACCTTACACAACTTCTGCTTTTAACCTTGTTCATTAAAATATATTCCAAAATCCTATTTAAATCCTAAGCCATTTAATTTTCAACCCATGCCAACTTTCTTTATGGTATATGAAACCAGGTTTGTTGTGATGTCACACTTGCCTTATCAGAAACCCTTACCCTTAAGGGTAGCAGGCACATGCCAAACAACTCTGTTGATAAGACCATTTAAACTGTATTAATTAAGGAAAGGATTTGACAAGAGACACCAGTAAAAATAACCCAATCCTTTTTAAAGGACAAATTATGTCATGGGAAGATGTTTTTGAAATTCCCCTTCCACCCAAGCTTAAAATTTTCTAAAATTCTACTTTAGAAGCTTTCAAAATATTTCTAAAGTACTAAAAGATAGAGTGCTAAAAACATCAGAATTGACTTCAGAGGACACGTTATATCACGGGAAGAGGTTTTTAAAATCCCCCTTCCCCCCAAACTCAAAATTTTCAAAAATTCTACTTTAGGAGCTTTTTAAATATTTCTACTGCGCTAAGACATAGAGTGCTAAAAACATCAGAATCTACTTCAGAGGACACGTTATATCACGGGAAGAGGATTTTAAAATCCCCCTTCCCCCCAAACTCAAAATTTTCTAAAATTCTACTTTAGGAGCTTTTTAAATATTTCTAAAGCGCTAAAACATAGAGTGCTAAAAACATCAGAATCGACTTCAGAGGACGCGTTATATCACGGGAAAAGGTTTTTAAAATCCTCCTTCCCCCAAACTCAAAATTGTCCAAAATTCTACTTTAGAAGCTTTTAAATTATTTCTAAATCACTAATAGATAGAGTGCTAAAAACATCAGAATCGACTTCAGAGGAAAAATTATGTTACGGGAAGATATTTTTGAAATCCCCCTTCCC
This sequence comes from Artemia sp. Qi Xiang Cuo, assembly GCF_049724085.1. Lineage (NCBI taxonomy): Eukaryota > Metazoa > Arthropoda > Branchiopoda > Anostraca > Artemiidae > Artemia > Artemia sp. Qi Xiang Cuo. The sequence continues at coordinate 15,007,118 of NC_142794.1, read as the reverse complement.
CCCAAACTCAAAATTTTCTAACATTCTCCTTTAGAAGCTTTTTAAATATTTCTAAAGCACTAAGACATAGAGCTCTAAAAACATCAGAATCAACTTCAGAGGACACGTTATATCACGGGAAGATGTTTTTAAAATCCCCCTTCACCCCAAACTCAAAATTTTCCAAATTTTTATTTTAGAAGCTTTTTTAAATATTTCTAAAGCGCTAAGACATAGAGCACTACAAACATCATAATCATCTTTAGAGGACAAATTATATTATGGGAAGATGTTTTTGAAATCCCCCTTCCCCCCAAACTCAAAATTTTCCAAAAATCTACTTTAGAAGATTTTTAAATATTTCTAAAACACTAATAGATAGAGTGACAAAAACGTCAGAATCAACTTCAGAGGACACGGTATATCATGGGAAGAGGTTTGGAAAATCCCCCTTCCCCCCAAACTAGAAATTTCCTAAAATTCTACTTTAGGAGCTTTTTAAATATTTCTAAAGCACTAAGACATAGAGCGCTAAAAACATCAGAATCATCTTTAAAGGACAAATTATATTATGGGAAGATGTTTTTGAAATCCCCCTTCCCCCCAAGCTCAAAATTTTCAAAAATTCTGCTTTAGAAGCTTTTAATATATTTCTAAAGCACTAACAGATCGAGTGCTAAAAGCATCATAATCGACTTCAGAGGACAAATATTGTTATTGGAAGATGTTTTTGAAATCCTCCTTCCCCCCAAACTCAAAATTTTCCAAAATTCTACTTTAGAAGCTTTTTAAATATTTCCAAAGCACTAATAGATAGAGCACTACAAAAATCAGAATCGACTTCAGAGGACAAATTATATGATGGGAAGATGTTTTTGAAATCCTCCTTCCCCCCAACTAAAAATTTTCCAAAATTTAACTTTCGAAGTTTTTTTAAATATTTCTAAATCGCTAATACATAGAGCGCTACAAACATCAAAATCAACTGTAGAGGATAAATTATGTTATGGGAAGAAATTTTTTAAATCCCCCTTCCCCCCACACTCAAAATTTTCTAAAATTCTACTTTAGGAGCTTTTTAAATATTTCTAAAGCACTTAAGACATACAGTGCTAAAAACATCAGAATCCACTTCAAAGGACACATTATATCACGTGAAGAGGTTTTTAAAATTCTCCTTCCCCCCAAACTCAAAATTTTCCAAATTTTTACTTTAGGTTTTTTAAATATTTCTAAAGCGCTAAGACATAGAGTGCTACAAACATCAGAATCATCTTTAGAGGACAAATTATATTATGGGAAGATGTTTTTGAAATCCCCCTTCCCCCCAAACTCAAAATTTTCTAAAATTCTACTTTAGAAGCTTTTAAAATATTTCTAAAGCACTAATAGATAGAGTGTTAAAAACATCAGAATCGACTTCAGAGGACACAGTATATCATGGGAAGAGGTTTTGAAAATCCCCCTTCCCCCCAAATGCAAAATTTTCTAAAATTCTACTTTAGAAGCTTTTAAAATATTTCTAAAGCACTAATAGATAGAGTGCTAATAACATCAGAATTGACTTCAGAGGACAATGTTTTTGACTGGAATATGTTTTTGAAATCCCCTTTCCCCCCAAACAAAACTTTCTAAAATTCTACTTTAGGAGCATTTAAAATATTTCTAAAGCGCTAATACATAGAGCTCTAAAAACATCAGAATCATCTTTAAAGGACATATTATATTATGGGGAGATGTTTTTGAAATCCCCCTTCCCCCCAAACTCAAAATTTTCCAAATTTTTACTTTAGAAGCTTTTTTTTAAATATTTCTAAAGCGCTAAGACATAGAGTGCTAAAAACACCACCCTCATCTTTAGAGGACAAATTATATTGTTGGAATATGTATCATGACCTCTCCGTCCCCCCTCCATCAATTTTTTCCATACTTCCAGTATTGATTCTTTGAAAATCAACCATCGAAACAAATAGACGTATCTTTAAAAACATACGAATCAACTACTGGGGACCCGTGATATATTATGACGATGTTTGTAAAATCCCCAGTCCCCCGAAAATCAAAATTTTCAAAAATTCTACTTTAGGAGCTTTTTAAATATTTCTAAAGTGCTAAGACATAGAGTGCTAAAAACATCAGAATCAACTTCAGAGGACACGTTATATCACGGGAAGAGGTTTTTAAAATCCCCCTCCCCCCAAACTCATTATTTTCCAAAATTTTACTTTTGAAGTTTTTTTACATATTTTTAAAGTGCTAAGACATAGAGTGCTACAAACATCAGAATCAACTTTAGAGGATAAATTATGTTATGGGAAGATGTTTTTCAAATCCCCCTTCCCCCCAAACTAAAAATTTTCTAAAATTCTAATTTAGAAGCTTTTAAAATATTTCTAAAGCACTAACAGATAGAGTGCTAAAAACATCAGAATCAACTAGGATATTTACATCTGTTAAGAAGCAACTATTTCAAATGCAGGAAAAACGCATACTAATCTATCTTTCCAATATAACAATATACTGTTATCTTTGTTCGACTATTCCCGCTGTTTAACAATGAAACAATTAATTAAAGCTGCAATAGATATTACGAGTTACAGCTTCAGTCTGTAAATGACAATTATTGAGATATGTCTTGCAATTTTTATGAAATAAATTTCTGTGGTGGTATTGTTCAATTTTCTACTGTTGAGGCAGTCTTAGAATTGTATTATAACCATGGCATGTTATTGAGAAGCAGGAATTGCGATATTTGTGGCTAGATTTGCATGAAATATAGAAATTCGTTCCGTTGCCAGAAGTCTAGGCTTATACCTATCCGAGGTGGCCGTGAATATTCTCAGGTAAAGTATAATTTTTCAAAATCGATCTATGACAAAACATGGATGGCTTGTTCACACCTTTCTGAGCTAGAAAATTTCCGTTTTTTGATGATTTGGCTTCAAATACTGCCTCCAAAGGAGGATTTCATGATCAACAATGTTACTTGTTGTAAACAAACCTTTGTGGATTGGAGCCAGTTCTGCAGAGAGGTTTGTATGTACATATGTCATTCAAACATTGCTCCTTTGGGAGGAGAAGGATTCATTGTTGAGATAGATGAAGCCCAAGTTGGAAAGCGTAAATATAATAGTGGTCGGATTGTCAAGGGTAAATGGGTATTTGGTGGAATAAAGCAAGGAACTGGTAATTCATTCTTGGTTTCTGTGCCGGATAGAAGTAGTGCCATGTTGTTGGAAATTATCCAAAACCGAATCTTGCCAGGGACATCAATTATCAGCGACTGTTGGAGGGCCTACAATTGCCTGGCTAGCCAGGGCTATCAGCATTTACACGTCAACCACAGCATAAATTTTGCTGACCCTGCAACAGGTGCTCACACACAAAACATCAAAAGACACTGGCGTGACCTTCAAGACAATATACCCAAATATGGCAGAAGAGAAAAACATATGGAAGGATATCTGGCAGAGCACTATTTCAAAAAAAATATTCAATCTCCTCAAGAATGCACAATTTCATGAAATATATATCTGAGCTTTATAACCCCAACTAATTTGTTTTTTATGGGTATTATTTACTAATTAATTTTTAAAACGTTGTAACAGAAAATTTGTAAATTTATGGTATCTAACCCAATTTTTTATTAAATCAATTCAATCATTTTTTCCAAATAGTTTTGTGTAGCACTCTTAATTCTGGAAGCTACACGACATTATTACAGTGTACATAGTGCGGGGGCGAGAGGGGGCAGAAGTACATATTTGATTATAGAATAATTGGTACTTGTGCATTATAAATAACCCATCACTATACACGAAAGAAGTTAAGTTTGTTTAATTCTAATGAAATGAAATTAAATTTGATGAAAATATAATAGTTTAGAAACAGTTCTGTGCTATATATTTGCCCCGGAGGGGCGGGCCGCAAAATCAGAGCATAGATTAAATACATAACCTAGCCTAGGTACCTTTTCCCCTCCCTGAACCCAAAAAAACAACAGTTTAAATATTGTAAACGCAATAAGAAATCATGCTTAGCAATCCATTTGTCTAACAAATACCGTTTGTCTGGTTTTCTTGTACAGTCTATAGTGGTGGATTATTTATAATGCACAAGTACCGAATAACCTATATTTATCTTGATTATTTTTTTTGGAAACCTCTTTACATCTTGAGTTGAGTAACCACATAAAACATATTCAAATAGCTTGATCTTATAATATTGAAAAATTTTGCTTTTCTTTTTAACATCCATCATTTAAAATATGTAAAAAATGCTGGAACTTATATAAAAATTTTCTTTCGAGGGTGCAAAGGTTATTTGAAAGGAGATTTGATAGCGGGGGGAGGAGGTGGGCGGGGGCGGTGGTCAGCAACCTGCTTGCAGTGCCCCTGCTTATACTAATCTAAGCTGACCATTTTGTTGCAATGTGCTGCACCGGAATAATACTCTAAAATCTTGTTGATAAATTGCCTGTCTAACAAATTTGTCTGAGTTTTGTAAAAGGGGGAAACAACCCCTAAAAGTAAAAGATTTTAATAAAACTCATACCATCAAATTTGTGGTTCTTGGCAAATCCCCCCGGAAAATACCTCCCCACAGAAAATCCCCCCCCCCCCATGGGAAATACCCTCACAGAAAATCCCCCCTCCCCCCAAAAAAAAACCCCCCTGGAAAATAAGGCTTTTCAAATTTAAAATTATCAACCAGATTTTAGAGTATGAAGGGGGAATGGGATGAATGGTAAGGGGATTTCTAAAACTTTGAATAACCTTTAAAAATTTGTGAGTTATAGCAACGGAACCTTGCAAAATAGATCTTCTGTTTAAATGAAGTACAACAAAATTGTTTTCAGCTTCAAAACTTTGCTCAATCCCAACTTATAAGTTTTAAATATATGCAAATACATTTCCTAAATTTTGGAAATAAAACATTGATATGGCTTAAAATTCTGCTCAAATAACTGAAATTGCATTTTCAGAACTAAAGCCAGAGAAAAAGAAACTGATAACTGAAAATTAAGGTAAAATGTTGTTTTGTCAAAATTTCAATGGGTAATGGGTATTTCAAAAACATCTTCCCATGACATAAAAAACATCTTCCCATAACATAAATTGTCCTCTAAAGTTGATTCTGATGTTTGTAGTGCTCTATGTCTTAGCGCTTTAGAAATATTAAAAAAACTTCTAAAGTAAAATTTTGAAGTTTTTGGGGGAAGGGGGATTTCAAAAACATCTTCCCATAACATAATTTATCCTCTAAAGTTGATTCTGATGTTTGTAGCGCTCTATGTCTTAGCACTTTAGAAATATTTAAAAAAGCTTTGAAAGCAGAAATTTGGAAAATTTTGAGTTTGGGGGGAAGGGGGATTTTAAAAAATTCTCCCCGGGATATAACATGTCCTCTGAAGTTGATTCTGACGTTTTTAGCACTCTATGTCTTAGTGCTTTAGAAATATTTTAAAAGCTTCTAAAGTAGAATTTTAGAAATTTTGAGTTTGGGGGGAAGGGTGATTTCAAAAACCTCTTCCCGTGATATAACGTGTCCTCTGAAGTCGATTCTGATGTTTTTAGCACTCTATCTATTAGCGCTTTAGAAATATTCAAAAAGCTTCTAAAGTAGAATTTTGGAAAATTTTGAGTTTGGGGGGAAGGGGGATTTCAAAAACATCTTCCTATGACATAAATTGTCCTCTAAAGTTGATTCTGATGTCTGTAGCGCTCTATGTCGTAGCGCTTTAGAAATATTTAAAATATTTTCAAAGCTTCTAAAGTAGAATTTTGAAAAATTTTGAGTTTGGGGGGAGGGGGGATTTCAAAAACATCTTCCCGTGATATAACGTGTCCTCTGAAGTCGATTCTGATGTTTTTAGCACTGTATTTTTTAGTACTTTAGAAATAATTTAAAAGCTTCTAAACTAGAATTTTAGAAAATTTGAGTTTGGGGGGAAGGGTGATTTCAAAAACATCTTCCCATGATATAATGTGTCCTCTGAAGTCGATTCTGAGGTTTTTAGCACTGTATCTTTTAGTACTTTAGAAATATTTTAAAAGCTTCTAAAGTAGAATTTTAGAAAATTTTAAGTTTGGGTGGAAGGAGAATTTCAAAAACATCTTCCCATGACATGATTTGTCCTCTAAAAAGGATTAGGTTATTTTTACTGGTCTCTTGTCAAATCCTTTCCCTAATTAATACAGTTTAAATGGTCTTATCAACAGAGTTGTTTGGCATGTGCCTGCTACCCTTAAGGGTAAGGGTTTCTGATAAGGCAAGTGTGACATCACAACAAACCTGGTTTCATATACCATAAAGAAAGTCGGCATGGGTTGAAAAATAAATGGCTTAGGATTTCAATAGGATTTTGGAATATATTTTAATGAACAAGGTTAAAAGCAGAAGTTGTGTAAGGTAAGCAGTAATTTATATTTATGACAGTAATATAGGATGAAATATGAGTTGAAACAACTAGTAATGTGCAGTAATTTACCATTATATAGAGGGGGGGGGATGAGTGGAGGTAGGTACTTCAAAGTACCTTCCCGGGACAAACCTTAGCATATACATCCATCCCTGAAAGTTTCATTTTCCTAACCCAACCCCTTTCCAAGATAGCCAAAAGTAACTAAAGTAGAATTTTACCAAAGAGTCTGTTTGAATCTATTGTATAATTGTCTAACTACAACTCTTGTTACGAGAAGTAAGCCTTTTCACTTCTCCGCCTTTTTCCAGTTCAGAACTAGGACTTTTTTGGCATATAGGGATACAGCTTTTATCCCAGAAGTAGTGCATTCTTTTAAAGGGGTGTCAGTGGGCACTTCCAACTTTTTCATATATTTTCTTGTTGATTTTTTGTGTTGTCTTTTGGAAAGGGGTTTGCATTGACAATTTCTTTTATCAAATCATCTGCTGACCTTTGCTTCTCATTTAGAGATGTAATCACCTGTTTTGACTTTCTCTGTCAAATTGGAAATTGCTATTAGGGGCTTGCCTTCAATGTCCATAGCCTACTTTTGTCTGAAGAGTTGTTGTAGCCTATACAGGCTTTTTTATGTCAGAATCACCTCTCCAACTGCAACTCTTGTTACAAGAAACATGCCTTTTAGCCTTTTCACTTCTCTGACTTTCTTCGTTTCCAGGACAAGAGCTTTCTTGGCAGAGACAGCTTTTGTCTCAGCAGTAGCCTAATGCATTCTTTCACAGAGGTTTCAGTGAGCACTTCTGACTTTTTTGTATTTTTTCCTCTTGATTTTTCACATTGTGCCTTTTAGAAAGTGGTTTGGATAGATGGTCTCTTTTAACAAATTGTCTGCTGACCTTTGCTTCTCATTTTGAGACAGAACCTGATCTGCATCTGTTTTGAAGTCTATGTTAAAGAAGGAGTCCAAATGTTATAAAGGACTTGTGCTGAGCATAGAAACTTCCTTGGTAAGTGCTTCACTAGATGTGGTAGGCATTCTGACTTAGGCACATGACAAGAGAAACTCATAATCCCTGAAGACATCTCTTTTGGCAGGATAGACCCCACTTGCTCTGAATCCACTGATTGTAATTTCAGAAGTAAAAGCCTTTGGATATACTTTCACAAGAAGCTCAACTATGCTTTACATTAATATGCAGTCATAAAACTTATTGTATCCTGGTTGTAGTAAACCTTTAGGGCCCCATGAATATCCTTTCTAGAGGATGTAGTTTGTAAATAGTGGGGAGAGACAGTTAAAAGTACAACACCATTATTTTTAGCTTAATCAAGCAATTCAATGTGTATTGGCTGATCTGGTTGTCTATTTTCAGAAGCATATGTGACTGTTTAGGGGTTTTTTCTTGATTAATAAAATGATTTAAAGAAAAAAATAGTAAGCAGTCATCCAGCCAGAAATATTTTCTGAGCTAATCATAATGGTTCCTGGTAAAGCTCCCTTGAGCAAAAATTTACAGAAACTGTTTTCTGGGGAAATAAGCAGAGGAGGGACTGTGTTCCCAATGCATTAACACTAGCAAAAATTCTGGTCAACTAACCTCTTTCTGCTGGTGTGACCTTCTAAGAAAAAAGAGAGAAATACTCAATGAGGAAAACAGACAAAACAAGACTTTGGCCAGTAGCAAAAAGACAAACAATAAAACAATGTGAATATTTTGCCTATGTAAAAACAAGGTATCTTCACCATAAAAGAAACATAGATTAAAGAAATAAAAAGAAAAAAAGAACACCAATATTAAACTATAATTGTCACAACAGACCACATTGGTTGCTGTTACTAATAGAGTTACTTCAATGAAACACCAAAGCAACTGGATAAAAATTAATCCTGTTGTTTGATATCACTGACGTAACTCTCCTTGGTCTTGTATTAAATCTCATCCCTAGGTTATTTGGTAAAATCTTAATACCCTCGTTAACAACTGGTTCATTTTCAGAAGAATATTATAAATTGGATCAATATTTAAATTTCCTGTATCCCTATTTGTTAAAATATATATTTTTTTAATTTCAATAGCTTCCCTCGCCAATTTAGTATAACCTCTGTCATTGGAAATGGTCCTGGCATCATCAAATTTTACATGATGATCAAGGGTTGAAGAAATTGTGCTCAGTCAATACCGAAACAAAAGTTTCAGGAGGCTTGCTGAATTTTAGAGTTTGTTTCTATTGAATTACAATGTTCAACAAATCTTTCCACAAATTGTTGGTGAGTTCTGCCAATTTAAAACTTCCCACAAGAACAAGGAATATAACAAACCCCACTAACCCAATTACCGTGAGTCATATCCTTTCCAGAATTAAGGAAACTGCTTAAAGGTTTTATTGACTGAAAACATGTATCAATGTTATATTTCTGTAGAAATTTGTATAAGTTTTTCCTCCAAACCTGGCACATGTGGTAAAGAGTGAATTCAAATTCAATTCTGAAGGCCGTGAACCTGCAGTTATTTCAGTATGTCTATTTTCTATTAATTTATTTGTAAATTTAATTGGATAACCATTACAAAATAAAATTTCCCTTAAATACAATAATTCCAAATCCAGAAATTCCTGAGAACAAATTCTAAAGGCCTATCCACTAGAGAAATTACAACCCTTCTTTTCACCAAAACAGGGTGGAATGAATAAAATTTAAATATTTATTGCTGCTTGTGGGTTTTCTGTAAATTGAGAAGAGCAGATGGAAATCCCTTTTGATTAATAAAATATCAATAAACGTTAACTTATTATCTTCTTCAAACTCAACTGTTAATTTTATATTTTTGTCAAAACTATTTAAATGTTTACGGAAAATGTCTAATGATTCAAAACCAAATTTCCAAACACAAACTACGTCATCCATGAGTCTGCTACAGAAACAAGGACAAAGCCTAAGACTATTTAAATTGGATGTTTCAGTATAATCCATGTAAAGGTTTGCCAACCAAGGACTGAGTGCCACTCCTATAAGCAAACCAAACACTTGCTTGTAAATACATCCCCTCAAACCAAAATGAAAAGAAAATTCATTTACCAGAGTAACCAATTTCAAAATTATCTCAACATCCAAACTTGCTAAGGTTAGGGTAAAGGTACCAATGATTTGACAGTTAAAAACAAAAAACACTTTCTACTCCAGAAGCCCCAATTTAAAGACTTGGTGTGAAAAGGTTTTCAGTATGCAGGAAAAACATCTACAAATCTAACTGTTTGATTAGAAGTTTGAAGTTTTATCAGAAAAGGGTACAAAACTTTGATTTCATTAAATTGTGTTTTGACCTATAAATTTGACAGAACAAAAAAGTTACCTGTTTTTTTTATGTAAGTCAGAACCCAATTTGACATGTGTCAAAACGCTTGGAGAATACTTGTGGGTGGATCCTGGTGCATTCAACATGCATTTTGTTTTTATATTATTTCTTTGTTTCTCTTCAACCTTTTTTAATGTGTAAATGTATAAAACACTATTCAGATAGTGGAAACAAAAAACTAAAAAAACTGCCCCAAGTACAGGGACAAAATTGAATAATCATATGGAGTGTAATTGTGTGACTTAGGTCTCTATAATATAATGTTTGATATAGTAGTGGGATATAGCTCTCTCTATAAACGCTATCTGGAATTGCCTACTTCCTCTCAGCTTTAATGTTCCAACAAAGATTTCTTTATTGTTCACAGTGAGAGTGTTGTCAACATTTGGCAATTTCAAAGTTAATTTACTATTATAATCCACTTAAAAATAAAAAATTGACTATCCTTTGCCTGGAAAGTCCAGAGTTCTTGAAATACGCATGCCCTACTTAAGATTATTAGAAATTTGTAACACCAAGGAGTCTAACATGTTTCATTAGCATTTTGGGTGGGATAGGGTATAAGAAAACAGGAGTGGGATTTCAAGAATTTTAATAAGTTTATTGTCATTATATTGGACTTAGTGGAATTTACTTTCATATGTAAATTCTTAGCTTTATCCAAAACATGGGTAGGGTTTTGATGAGGTTGTTTTTGATAGTTCTGACATACTTCCAGGATCAGCAGGTCATCTACATATTAACATCTTTGAGGGAATCTTACCAATTGTAATTAATCAATACTATATATAAGAGTGGTCCTAACAAGGTTCCTTGGGAACTTCCACGCTAATTAGGGAGGGGTTCAGAGAGAATATTTTGTATTTTACAGCTTGGGATCTATTTGAAAGAAAACAAATATAAAATTTACTAAGAGAGGGTCTACTTCAAAGTTATTGAAAGATAAATGAATTAGAGTATTGTGATCAACCAAGTCAAATAATTAAAAATTTGAACATAGTATGAGACCAAGCAGCATTTCCTCAGATGGTGGAAAAATCTAGCATCAAATCAGTAAAACTACAACTAAAAAAAACTTCTAAAAATTTTTTACTGTAAAAATTTTATTGCAAATACAAATCATCAAAATCTCTGTTGTTGAGAAAGTACCCGTAAATTCAACAACTATTTTTTTCCCAGAGAACCCTTGAATTTTGACATCAATTGTTTCTCGTATAAATGACTTGTTCAGTGAAGTTATGACAGAGTTACCCTCTATATTTTAACATGACCTGTTGCTGTCTGTCGAAAATTTCTACAAGGTTACCACAAGATATTCCCAAAAGAAATGAATCTCATAATAGAAGCCAATATCTACATTTCTGGTATTCCACTACATCAGACAAGAAATTTTGACACTTGGAACATAGTTAATGTTCTGCCATTTTAACTTAATTTTATCAAGAAAAAGCCAATGTGGCTACATTTTAGAGATGATCAAATGTATCTTGATGCATTGATGCTGATCCCAACTTTTTTTTGCAAAAAATAACCAAGTAATTACAGTTTGAACATTACATAGCTAAAAAATCATCAGGAGATCGTGGATGGAACACCTTCAAGATGGCTTGATGGAACACCATCAAGAGATGGTGTTCCAAGTCAAAACTAAGCAGAGTTATCCTGTTTTGAAGGAAAATTTTGGCAATGATTCCAAAATTGCACTGTTGAATCATTGGTGCTTTTACCCTACATCCTGTAATAAATCAAAATATTTTTGTAATTTACTCCTTAATATATATATCTGCATCTTTTTATGTTACAATTAGAATACATTAAAACAACATTTAGACTGCAGAGAAATGAATTCTATTCCAATGTAAAAATTCTTAAATTATTAGTCAGATCTTTGGAGTTTTTAAATATGATTTTTATGTTCCTAAAAGAGGACGAAGTGCTACAGATAACCACTTCCCTAATTTGGAAACAGGTGCTGAAAAAGTTGATACAATGGGATAGAGAGGGGCTCCAGTTTTGTGAATTTTGGGTAAACCATAAATTTTTGGTGCATAACAGCCCCTTGAATAAAACTTATTATACAACTTTGGAGTTATGCGTGAATTCTTTTTCAGTGCCTCCAATTCCTTTCTTGTAGACTTAAAATATTTTTCTGTAGGATCAAAATTGAGTTTTTTACAAATGGAAGTATCAGAAATAATAGGTTTCATTTCTCTACTTACTTCTGGCCTGGCTGTGCAGTGATCTTACCTGGCTTTTGGATGTTTTTCTGACCCAATTTGTCAACATTCCAAATGTCTTGTGATCTGAACACATGTTGAACTTGGCCAGATTGTTAACGAAAGCTCCTACACTGATGGTTGAAAGCAGTTGCTTGTCATAAGCTTGTACCTTCTGGCGTTCTTACTGATAGAGTTTTAAGATAATCCGTAAAAGCACAGTACCAACCTTTACCTGCAATTCCTCCATTGTCTCCATTACTTTTGTATCTCCAGTTATCTCCAATTCCTGCAATTGTCTCCATTACCTTTGTATCTCCAGTTATCTGGTACTTTTTTGCTCTTAGTAATGACATAAGTGTATACAAGTTTATGTGGTTCTAGGGGAGAATAGTTGAAATGTGTGTCAAATAACGTTTTCAAGTAAGTTTTTAGTCCTTTTTCTTGTTCCTCTGTAAATATTTTGTAACAGTGTTGTAACAGTGTATAAAGAAACTGGTACAGATTTTGTAGAGATATTCAGGTTTCCAACTGCTTTCATGTAGTCATGCAGCAGGCCTCTAGGGACACCCCCAAGAATCCATCTGACTTTTTGTTGACTAAGACAGAAAAAAACTGCTGTTTTCTTTTCTTCTAGATCCCAGCTGCATTTATTTCTTTCCTCCTCTGTTTTACATTTAAGCATTTTATCTTGAATGGGATTTAACAGGAGAAAATATAATTTAAGTTCACTTACTGGTCTGACAGGGTTAAATAATGCCAGACTTAATCAAGTTTTGTGTTTTGAGCTTGCTCTCAACCTTAAGACATATTTACACAGCTTTTACAAGCATAGCCCACTTTTGGACACCTTGGTACAGTATGCCAAACTCACCCCAGGTATTGTGTCCAAATGTGGGAATAAATTAAATTAGTTTGATGTTTTTCTATGTCTGAGGTGTTGAATTGTTAGGTTTTCATGCAAAATTATTTCTCTATTCCATAGATTCTTGATGACAGCAATGTTCAATGTTTCCTGCAAGTATTTTGTTTTTCCAGGGTAACTTTAAATGTTTGGAGTTGCCCTTGTCCTTCTTTAATAATGATTTCAGTGTTTTGTACTGATCAGTTGCTAAACTTTGCATTGAATTGAGGTTTGCCCTGTTATTCAGACCTTTAGGAATCCATTTTGAATCTTTTAAAGCAAATCAAGCTCATCTGTTTTGCTCAGTTTTTACCTACTTTTTTAATTTTGTACCAGTTCTTAATTCCTTCAGACCTACTTTTATTTCTTATCTGAGTGGTAGCCATTTTACCATCAATAGGAGAGACAAAGGATTATAAAGTTAGATATAAGCTTAAAAAAAAGGAAAATAAAGAGAAAACTACATTTTGCCCTCAGAAAGCTATGAAAAATTAACTAAAGGCAATTCAATTTGGGTCTTTTGTAATTTCATTAGATAGATTCAAAATATGGTAGATTTTAAAATATTATCAAACAGTTTGTGGTAACAAACTGCAAGTAAGAAGCAACCCGGGTCAATAGTAACCAAAATTCTAAAAAAAAGAAATTTTGATACAAATAGGCATATCAAACAAATCAACTTATTATGCTAATTCCAAATATGCAAGATTCATCAAGTTTCAAACAGTTTGTGGTAAGGAACTGTAAGTAAGGGGTGACCCAGCTCAATAGTAACTGAAACTCTAAAAAACAGAATTTTGATACCAATAGAAAAATCAAAAGAATCAGATTTTTATGCTAATTTAAAATATATAGGTTTCATTAAGTTTAGTTTTACCCATCAAAGGTTACATTTTGTTCATCATAGTTGAAAGGCCCAATAACTTTGCATTTGGATACAACCCCCCCCACACACACACACGCAAAGACCCAGGGGAAAGGTCTTCAAGTTGTAAAAATTGCCCAGTGTTTGTGCATAGTATTTGTTATTGGGAAGCATGCCTACTTTTTAGGGTGGGAAGACAAATTTTCTGCTGTTTTTTTTTCACAGTGGGGGGAACTTTCATGGGAAGGGACCTGAATTAAAAAAACAAGTTTTTTCAACTGAAAGTATGGACCAACATTAAAACTTGAAGCAAACAGAAATTATTACGTATATGAAAGGGGTTGCCTCCTTCTCAACACCTCGATCTTTATGTTAAAGTTTGAATTTTGTCGCTATTCTCTAAGAACAACTCCTAAAAAACAAAGGTTGTTTAATTGGAACAATAAGAAGCTTTCTTCAGAAGTACTAAGAAAACTATAGTGTAAAGAGTGAGCTTTTTAGGATTAGGCAATCCCCTTCATATACGTAATAATTTCTGTTCGTTCTAAGCTTTAGTGTTGTTCCTTACTTTCAGTTCAAAAAACTTGTTTTTTTTAATTTAATTTTCATAAAAAGTCAACTGACTTTGCTTTACTGCTAAAGAGGTTTGTTTACTGAAGAGAGGTTCAAATACCCCTCCAAAATAATAAATGAAATAAAGAGAGCAACTATGTTGCATCTGAGTCAGGATGGTTTGAGAGCAAAGTTTTTGAATAGTGGTCTGTGTCACTGGCACTACCCCACCTGAAGAAAAGAGCAGGGGTGGAAGTTTTCATCCCTGGGATGAAAAGAGCTGAAGTCACAACTTGGTTTTCTACTAGAGCTTATAAAGTCTGCAGAGAAATCAACAGCTGCTTTGTATATCTTCCATGAAACACTACAGATATACTGACTGCAACTTAGTGTTCTAAAATTACTGTAAAATAAAAATAAAACTCATTGCCATGGAAATGACTTGCTTTGACAAATTTGACATCTAATCTTCTTCTTTACCCCCCCCCCCCGCCCCATCTCATATTCCATAACTAAATTCATGGTGATTCTCCTCCGATTGTAATTGCTGTCAATAACAATCAAATTGTTGCAATTAATTCGTCAATGAGGATGGAAATCCTTTATCCAGACTGCCAATTTTAGAATTAGTCATATCTAATAGTTTTAGGTAGGAAACTACAAATTGTGTTTCTTGCTAATAGTAATATAAACTCCAAGAAATAGAATTTTAGAAGCAATATGTACACAACAAGAATTTCCTTCTATCCATCCCCCACCCCTCTTTACTTACAAGATTTTCGTTAAGAAAAAGCGAATGTCACTTATATAATTTATATCAGTGAATGATATAATTTATATCAGTTTCTTGCTAATAGTAGTCAAAACTAAAAAAAATGGGATTTTAGAAGCAATATGTACACAACAAGAGTCTCCTTCTATCCCTCCACAATCCCTCTTTACTTTGCTTACTAGGCTTTTACTAAGAAAAAGCCGAACATTTTTTTCCTGTAAAGTACATATTATTTTTCTCTCTCTCTCAGGTGAGCTGCTTATCTTCTGTATCTATTTCGTGAATGTCTAAATATCTATAATATTCATCTTGTGACAACGGAATGGTTGAAGCCTCGCGCGGGAACAACAGGTGATGATGTTCAATCCCCTGTGTTGCAAGGAAAGCTTTGATAATGAATTAAATTCCACAATTTTTTTAGTTTTAGTTTGTGGCCGAATTATTCAGAATTGTTTGGGTGGTTTTCAAAAAATATACAGGTCCAAATTTTGAGAAAATTCGTTAAGAGCCTTAATTTTGGGGAAAAAAGATTCATGTGAGTGAAGTAATGTCATACTCATGAATACATTTGAAAAGCACACATACGTCATATATGCCTCAGTAGTGGTTGCACCGTTTTCAGTGTCTATGATGTAGGCAAAATTACACAAGAAACGTATGATTGACACCATATTTATGAGTACATATGAAGCAAGTAGATTACAACATTCCCCCCCCCCCTGAGGAGTGAAAGTATTGTTTTTTACATCTATGACGCATGCAACATTACAAAAGGAACATACTTAAGTATAAAATATCAAGTGTGATCAGTCTATTTACAAAAGGCGTTTTAAGTAGTTTCATAATGCCTTGAGGACAAATAAACAGCCTAGATCATCAAACGTGACAAGACCAATCCGAACAGCTCAGATAAAGGGTATTGAAAAAATGTCTTAATTAATGATAAACTTACGAAATTTGTTTATATGCATTTAAGCTATGTTTTTTATGAGTAAGAAAAAAGTTTCGGGGGGGGGGGTCAAACTAGTTACCCCCTGGATATAGCCTTGATTAGAGCTGCTCTTCTTTCCTAGAATAACATTTTATAACCAATTTTCATACAGATGAAGCCAAAATTAGGGATATAGTTGATCTTGTTCTGAAAATTCATAAAAAAAAAGTCGAACAAAGTTGGGGCTTCAAAATAGGAAGCAAAGAGTTATACATTGAGCAGATCATAATAGAGAAGGTATTGAGAGGGTGAATTTTTCAATAGATTTAATGATAGCTGTGCTATATAAGTCTTAATAGATAGATAATGGGACACCATTCAAGTAAAAGAACTAGAAATCTCCACACTTTTTGGTCTTTTATAGAGCTAAAACCATCCAATAGTGAAAGTTGTTTTCTAACACATAGTTGAAGGTTTTGTTTGTTGACTTCTATGAAAGCCCAGAATGATAAACCGTGTTGTTTCAATAATGTTCTTCCATACTAAAGAAACATACTAAAGAGACTCTAATGGTCTCATACATTCCTCGGCTATATATGTGTATAAAAAAATATGGAATTTTTACTTTATAATATGTATTAAGCATCAACAAATCACATTTCCTTGTTTAATCTTGTTTTAAATAAGTTTCCATCAATCTTGTTTTTTTTCATATCCTAGGGCTATAAGAAATCTTTGGAAGGGCTGGGAATGAATTGTCAAAACACAAATATAACAACAAAAATGAACATAAAAGCTAATTATGTTGGCGGATTGTTACTGAATTAATCTGATGCTAGGGCTGATCTCGCCTGGGGTTGATTTGATTGCCGAAACCTAGAAACTAAAGCCTAAAATAAGAGATTATTCATCAGAATTAGCTGATTTTCATGTTAATATGGTCCTCCATCAGGAAGAAAAGAAGCCAAAATAAATGGCCATGCATTTGTCATTTATCTTATCAGGCTAAAAGATTGCCAGCTATTATCTAGTTGTTATTGTTCAATTATCAATGAAAACATAAATTTTACAGAGATATCACCCAAATCATCAATGAAAATCCTTTCCCATAATTGACAGATTTTTCTACTAGATTGAAATTGTTTCTTTATTTTCATAAATTGTCTCAGTACATTTGAACTTCGAATAACTTACTGAATTTGAAGGTTTTACTTGGCTGGATAAATATAATGAACTAATGCGAAATTACACGTCTAACTTTGTCTTGAATTCTAAAATTCTAACTTTTGAATTCTTAAATTCTTTGTCTTGATAAGATACTTGTTTTTCTTTTGTTTTATTCCTTCAAAATTTGAAGTTACATGTGCTTTCTCACGATACAGTTTGCTGGCCTTCTTTGCAAATAAAGTTGTCGCCCCCCCCCCTCACGCCGTCCTCCAGTCTGATGTTTTTCACGGCTTACCGTATAATTGCCATGGAAATGGCTTGCTTTGACGAATTTAACACCCAATCTCCCCCCCCCCCCCAATCTCATATCCCGTGACAAAATTCATGGTGGTTCTCCTTGTCCGGTTGCAGTATTGTCACTAACAATCACATCGTTGCCGTTAATTGTTCAATGAAATCGAAGAACCTGAATGTAGTTGAGAATTAATCATATCTAATAGTTTTAGGTGGCAAACTATAAATAGTGTTTCATATTAATAGTAATCAAAACTACAAAATGATATTTAGAAGCAATATATACACAAAAAGAATCTCCTTCTGTCCCTTCTCCATTCCTATTTACTTTACTTACAAGATTTTGCTAAGAAAAAGCCAAACCCTTTTTCCTGTATAGAATATATTCTTTGTTGTTTGTATCTTGAGATGAGCTGCTAATCATCTTCATCCGTTTCATGTATTGTCTAAATATTTGAAATATTCACCTTGTGACAACGGAATTGTTGATGCCACGTCCGGAAACAACCGATACCAAGGCTCTATCCCCCGTGTCGCAAGAAATGCTTAGTATAAGAGTAATAATTTTTTTTTATATAAATTTTCTATTTTTTTTTTTTTTCAGAAAATCGAAAATTGTTGTTTAAAAAAATATAAGCGATATTTGTGTTTAGGCGTAGCCTATAGGCGACACTCAGTCTTATGTTTGGTGATATTAGACAACAGTAATTCTTCTCAGTGACGAACTACTTATATTTTTATCCACGGATCGAAGTATGAAGGACTTTAAAATGTATAATCATATTTGTTTTCGAGCTTTAAGCTTAACTAAAAAATAGGTAATATTTCAGTTTAGGTATATAGGCTGCATATTGGTTCTATGATCCTGCTTGATAGTACGCTCTTCCATATCTTAAAGAATTGAACTATCTCGTCCATTATTAGCTTTTTAGTTTTTAGTACGAATTATTGAGAATTGTTTGGGTGGTTTTACCATAGCTTGTATAGCTTTGATTTGAGATCCGAATAAGCAACAGAAAACTAAAAGCTGACACATACTTTCCTGAAAATCTTAGAAAAAACATTTAACTTCTCTTGTTTTGTGCCAGAGATAGAGATATTAAGAATTATTTAAACTTGCAAGCAGATTTTCTTTTTAAAGTTTAGAAAATGACAGTTCGTAAAAATATTCTAGTATACCTGCCGTGAAAACATTAAAAAGCAGCTCAAAAGAAGTCTCGTTGAATAATTTGACAGCTTTGGAAGTTTCCTGTTGCGTTAAATCCCTTGATTGAAGTCTTTGCAGACACAGGATGCACATAGCACAAAATTTGTGCTGTACATACGTGGATTAGAAAGCGCTTCGCTTAACAGTTAGTAATAGATTATAGGTTCCCTTTATTTTAAACTAGCCTCTCGTTAGTTTTTCAAATTTGTTGACATATCTAAGATCCCCTATCAATTTTTACCAAAATTGCTTCGGAAGCTCCCTTTGGTGCTGGGAAAATTTGCTAATGGGCCCTTGTTCTTTTAGACTGTCAGCCGATGCTGAGACTCGCAAAATGAATAGTCGGTATCGAACGTCCTTAAATAACATCAGTTGTTCTTTTCTCATTGACGATCTACTTATCCAGGATTTTTGTCTGAAGGGGGATTTCTCGGGAGAAGGGGGGGGATGGGTTTGCTAAAAAAAACCAGCAAAACGCATAAAAAATTTGTTCATGTGCTCTTTGTTGCTTTTTTGCGAGTCTAGAAAAATTTCGGGGTAGGGGGTGTTCGAACCGGGCATCATCCCTCCCCCTTGGATCCAAACTTACTGGGACTGTAGTTAAGTCACGTAAGGAATTCTCATATATATACGAACAAGGTTCACAAGTTTTTGTAGGATAGAAAAAAAGTAAGGGAAGTAGATAAGGGGTTATATTGTGAACTAAGGAGGTGTGAAGTGGAGGCAACTGTGTAAAATTGCAAAGGACCTGGAAGATACAGCGAGAGACCATAATTACACAATTTTGTATTGCTATATTAAGATTTTGATAGGAAGTCTTCAGCCTGAACTTGTCCCAGTTAAAGGTACGAATAGGGCCTCAATTAGTGATAAGGAAAGTATAAAAGAGAGTTGGGCAGGAAGTTTTGGAAGTAGAGGAAGATTTAATTTTTCAAAGGGAGTACAAAAACGATAAAAAAAATAGTAAGACCTCAGGTGATGGTAGTGTGATAAATGAGTTATGAAATATTGTGGTTGCTAAATCAGAAACAAATTAGTGAAGATTGTGAACTTCATTTTTGACAAGGGGGTAGTACCAAGTAATTTTAGGAAAAACTGAATCAAAAATGTTTTAAGAAAGGTGATAAGAGTGAGGTGGTAATTACAGAAGCATTATCTTGGCATCGGTACAAAGCAAATTACTTTGTATTGTCATACTCATTAGACTAAGAGATGTTTTAGGTACAGTTTTATGAAAAGAACAGTGAGGTTTTTGGAAGAGAAGACCTGTTGTCCAAAGTTAACTCTTAGATTAATAATTGAGAAGTGGCTAATCAATTAGAGCCATTTAGTAATCGGTTTTATGCACTCTGGGCAAGAATTCAGAGGTGTTCCTAGGCTTTGTGGTGCCCGGGAAAAATTGGTTACCATACCCTCCTCCTGACTCAAGTATATGTAAAAAAGCAGAATAAAAGTGGGCACCTCCCCCTTTTTTGTACGACTCTGCAAACATTCATTCATCGGGTAGAAGAGCTTTGTCTACTGTCCCTATCCTTGTATGGTATTTTGTTAATCTGCTGTAAAGGGCTTCTTTGTTTGTTCTGGTGACTCTTTTGGTGTCTGGATGTCATTAAGGGTGTAGAATGTCCTTTGGGAGTGGGGAGGTGAGAAATGAGATTTACAGTATTAATGGACATCGTGTAGCCTACGTTTTAAATTTAATGTTGCTCATTACTTTCAGTTGAAAAAGCTTATGTTTTATTATTTAATAGCCTTCAGGCCCGTGTACAATGAAATCTAGCTAAAGCTGAGATTAAGTTAATGCCAAAACTTAACTAACGCCAGGATTTGGCTAGTATCATAGGCTACTCATTTATAATTCAATTTATCTCCTTGGCTGGTTCAAAATAATTCAGATCGAAAATTTTAGTTATATGCCTAAATTTCTATACAGCTATATCCGTACGTCTAGGATCAAACAGTTTGCAGTAATGAACTGTAAGTAAGGAGCGACACGGCTCAATAGTAACCCAAACTCAAAAGAACGGAGTATTGATATCAATAATTATAGGAAAAGAATCGGCTTACTATGCTGATTCCAAATATATAAGATTCATCAAGCTTAATTTTACCTATCAAGGACTACGAGTTTGAGAAAATTTGTCAGGTTTTCGGAAAAGGAGGAAAATACCCCCTAAAAGTCAAAGAATCTCAGTAAAGATAACACCACTAAATTCAGCGTATCAGAGAACCCCACTGTAGAGGTTTCCATCTCGTCTGCAAAAATATGGAATTTTGCATTTTTTGCCTAAAGAAAGATCTAGAATGCGTGTTTATTTATTTATTTTTTTTTTTTTTCAGGGGGGATAGTATTGAACCAAAAGTTCTGCCCCGCTCCCACAAACATGACCCCCCAAAACCTCTTAAGAAATTATTACATATAAGGGGGGGAAGGGTTGGCCCCTTCGCAATACTTTGCTCTTGTTGACTTTTTGTCCCAATTCTTTAAGAAAAACTCCTGAAACGCATTGGTTGTTTAATAGGAACAGTAAGAAGCTTTATTGAAAGGACTAAAAAACTTTAGCATGAAGATTGAGGTATCGGTGAGGGGGCAGCCCCCTTAATACTTAATAATTTCTGTTAGTTTTAATTTTAATGTTGCTCCTTACTTTTAGTTGAAAAAACTTGTAATTTTTATTTAATCCATAAATTAAGTCTGGTACCTATGGGTTTATCCTAGTTTTGTTCAAGCCTCAGTGTTCTGCATTTCAGGAGGGGAGTTGGATATATGAAAATTATTTTTTGTTTTGCAAAACTTTAAAAATGTGTCAAAAATTTGTTCATTTTCATTTCTGTCACTTTTTTACGAGACGGACAAATATTTCGGGGGGGGGGGTCAAACTTCCTATTCCCCCCTGGATATGGCCTTGTCTATGGGTTTATCCTAGTTTTGTTCAAGCCTCAATATTATGTATTTCAGGAGGGGAGTGGAGTTAATGAAAATAATTTTTCGTTTTTCAAAACACAAATTTAAAAAACGTGTCAAAAATTTGTTTATTTTCATTTTGTTACGTTTTTTCTTCATTTTCATAGCCCAACCTTGAGCTAGAATATTCTCTTCTGTCTGAGGTTGCTTGAAATATTCCGTAGCTAACTCCACAAGTTGGTCAGTGGAATCTGGCTGACCTTTTTTCTCTTTCCCTTTGTCCTCTTTTTCCTATTTTTCCATTCTAGCTGAAAATTCCATCGAAAAAATTTCTTGCGGATGAACTCGGATGAAAATTTTTTTCTTAGCATACTTTAATTTGCAAAAAAACTTCAATTTTTGATGGTTTTTAAAATCATACCGGTAATCTCCTCCTCCATAGAAAATTTTTCCATTAAAAAACCCAGCAAAAGGTTATTGTCCAGCAAAGGTTTTTTTGGGAGGCGAGAGGTGTACAGCAGAAACTTTAAAAAACGCATCAAAACCGTAAAATCGATATCTACTCCCTTATGATTTCTGGGAATAATTCTGGTCTACGCTGCTATTATGAAAGTAAAGAGTAAAATTAAATCCCAAAATAAGTAGAACATATTCTGTATAAGAGGGGAACCGCCCCTTCCTCATCCCTTCCTCCACCTCGTTATCGCAGAAACTTTGGAGTGTGCTCGTTAGATCAGAAATTGAGAGTTCTAGTCCTTTTTTTAAGTGCAAAGGGATTAGAAACCGACCAGCCGCATAAGGGTGTTATTTTATAAGGGGAGATTTTCTGTGGGGGAAGGTGGGGGGGGGGGGTAAACACCGCACATCGAATAATACAGGTTTTAATGCTTGTAAAATTCAAGAAAATTCCCACCATTGCGGTTTCTTCGTGAGCCATTTCCACATAACCCCTGATGAATCCATGGTAACTATAGTAAAACCGTAAGGACTGTGTAATGTCATATAGTGGAGCTACAGACTTCTTTTTTTTTTGCTCAATTACCTTGTATTTGCGATTGAAATTTGGTCTTCAAACACTAATTTTCTTTTTTAGTTTGGGAACTATATAATCTGGTTTCAATATCTTTACCGCCAGCAATATCCTGCCAAATGCCGTACTTTTCTTGTTTTGGTTAAAATAGTCTTTGCTTTTAATTTTACATTTCTCAGGGTGATCCCGGTATAACTCAATTAATTTACAGATAAACTCGCGTTCCACATTTTGGTCTTTTTTCGGCATATCTTTCATTGCTGTTGATGCGTGACTGACGCAATATTTGAGCAAAACTAGTCTTGACGGTCAACCACCCTCGTCAACCGATTGAGCCATTCAAACTTTCTATCAATCACCGTCAACGCTTGACCCAAACGTCAAACAGGTTCATAGACGGTCAATCATGCTTTAATCAATCGATTGACGGAAGCTTTTCATCAAAATGATTGACTCTCTAGGGCGTCCTTTAGTAGAAAGAATCTGCATCTCGCGGGGGGAGTCGAGGTCTCTGAAAATTATTTAGATTAGAAGAGTTTTCTTCGGTTTGTCTGGTTTTGTGTTTGTTTTCGGTTTGCTTTTAGGTTTGTTTGGTTTTGTATTTGTTTTTGTTTTGGTTTGTACATTGCTAGACCAAGGTATCATTGATTATATCTTCTTTTTTCTCTCGGGTCGTTTGGTTTTGCTCTGTCTTCTTGAGTTGTATCTTGGGTATCAGTAATTTGGCACAATCAAACCTTGGCAACCAAATATTCCTTCACATTTATAGGTTCGCACAGATACAGCTCTTTGGAGAGGGGGGGGGTCAAAACAGCCCATCTTTAGGCTGCAATTTCTCTGGGAAGGGATTGTGTAGATCAATCTCAGGGAGTAATTTCACTTTCTCGTCTCATGATTTAAATACTGATTTCCAAGGCTTTTTTTAATTTAAAAAAGTGCTTATTTGTTTCAGATTGGTCGCCAGACGAGCTACAGAGGCTATATAATGTTGCAAAGGATTTTGCGAAAAAGACGAAAAGAATTGTATCCTGGGATAAGCTTATAAAGGATTATTTCCCATGGGATGAGGTAAGTATTTTTTTTTTTTTACTAAAATTTTGCAAGGTACCTATAAAGCATCTTATAATTAACCAATTATAAAGGCATTTGCTGAAATAATTTGACTGCATCTAATTTATCTACCATACTTGCAAAACACAAAGTTGCACTACTTACGTTCTTGCCATGATGGCTTCATCAATGGTTGTGGCAGTATTAAATCCTTCATTTTTGTTCGAATCGCTACATTCTTCGCGTAGTCAAATAAAAAGAAGTCCAAGGGGTCAGTATCTCGATATAATCATCAACATATATTTCTCAGTATATTTGGACAATGAGTATTTATTATATAGAAATATCACAGAAAGGCATCCATTGATTAAAATACCTTAAGAAAGATCTATCTAAAAGTCTAAGGGGAGGAGCAAAATAAAAAAATCTGAGGGAAATAGGCGCCCCTCTTCCTCCCAATTGAATCAACCGAGAGAGTGATATCTGATGAAGGCAGTATCCACAGATTTAGCCTAGCCCTTTCAATCCATTTGG
This sequence comes from Artemia sp. Qi Xiang Cuo, assembly GCF_049724085.1. NCBI lineage: Eukaryota > Metazoa > Arthropoda > Branchiopoda > Anostraca > Artemiidae > Artemia > Artemia sp. Qi Xiang Cuo. The sequence continues at coordinate 14,982,938 of NC_142794.1, read as the reverse complement.
TTTGGGACGGGGGTCTGTGGTGTGTCTGTAAGCTCAGCCAGAGTCAACCCAGCTTGTAATGAGTACCTGGAGAAACCTGGGGAAAATAAGCAGGAAGAGTGTGAAATCACAGGATGACTGGCCTCAACCTCGCATTACACTTCCTGACTAAATGGCCATAAAACGGAGATCAGCTCCGCCGGTATGGACTGTAATATTCCAATGCTGTGTTACTTTTTACTGCTGTTTCGATCCACCAGAATGATGAAATTTGGGGAACGACAGTCCCCAATGGGTTGATGCGCCATCTTGGTTGCAAGTCAACCCGTTGTTGTGCCACATATTTGGTCTAAAAATTTTGGTAAACATCTGCAACATTTATTGCCATGTTTAAGAACAATAAACAGATTGTGTGATTGTACTTGATTCCCCATAACGCATTCTTTTTTGGACTATCCCAGTTTAGCTGTCTAGTCTTTTGGGTCTGTTTAGATCCCATATTATTGCAAGGTGTCTGTCTTATTTACCAGAAACATGAAAAATTCTCTTATAACTAGAACAAACTTTGTTTAATAAAGCAAGAAGGTTTTAGAAAGAAACGCGAAACACATTCTTTGGCCGTAAATTTGCCGTAATATCTATACCTGAACGTTTTGTTTCTAGAGGGTTGCTAGAGTCCAATTTTTTAGAACTTTATCTCCCTCATAACTACTGAAAAATATATTGCTAATTCGGGTGACATTCACCTAGTTCCACTGGTGGATCCAGGAGGCTGGGGAGGACCCCCTTTCCCCAAGATTTTTCTGTCTTTTCTTTTAGTTCAAATCTCCCCTCATTATTGTAAATGGAGTAGTTGGGTAGGAGTAGTGGTTGTAGTTGTAGTAGTATTGGTAGCATGCAAATATTGCCTTTTTGATCATCTCCCTTAGCCTTTCCGTAATTTTCCAAATTAATATACTCAGTTATTGCTGTGACACACCCTTTTGGCATTTTCAATCAAATGAGCTTCTTCTAAAGTTCACACGACCACCCCTTCCATAGAATCCTTATATGCCCCTGAACATAACTTACAACCCCAGACTCTGGGGTATTCTATCAACCCCAAAGGCCTTGTTGTATGGTCTTTGGACTATTTTTGAACAAATGGCCATCTCAAATTTCTATCGGAAGTACTTGGGAGAAATACGACGTGAGGGGAGGGGGCGGCTGCCCCCAATCACTTTGACTCTTAAAAAGGCACTGGAACATCTGATTTCCAATCCAATAATTCCCCTCCGGAGTTTATACATCGACCCTTTCCGTATAAACCTTATATTCCCTCGGGGCATAAATTACAATCCTTTTGCTGAGGACTGCGGGGGGCGGGGGGGTCCTCCTCAAAGAGATAATTTCCAGACCTTTCAACTACGCTGAACAAAATTGCTATCTAAAAATTTTGATTTGATGTATTTTGGGAATTAATGGGCGTGGGGTTTGTTGCCCTCCAATCACTTTTGACAATTAAAAAAGGCACTAGCCCTCCAATCGAATGAGCCTTTTTCTAAGTCTCTACGACAACAAATGGTCATAAAAAAAAATTTCAGGAAAATACGAGGTGTGTAGGGGGGGGGTATCTACCCTCCGATCACTTCGAATCTTAAAAAGAGCACCAGAGCTTCTGATGACCAAACCAATGAGCCCCCTCCGAAGTTGATACTACCACCCTTTCTATGAAAAAACGCATATGCCCCAGGGTAGAACTTACAACCCTTGCTCTGAGGGTTGTGTGTGGGGGGGGGGGCGGTTCATCCTCAAAGACATAATTTCTGGACCTTTTAACAATGCTGAACACATTGGCTATCTTTAAATTTTGATTGGATGTGTTTGGGGAAATGATGGGCATGGGAGGGGGGTTGGTTGCCCTCCAATCACTTTTAAATATCCAAAAGGGCACTACCCCTTTCAATTTCCAATTTCCTTTTTTGAAGTTTCTATGACAACTCCTTCGATACAAAGAGCCCTAGTCTAAAAAAATATATATATAATAATATTACATTGTGTCCACATCACTCTTTACTTAGGCAGCGCTGTTGCGCTGCCCATGATTGTGGAAATTGAAAAGTCATAGACTGAATGAAAAATAAATTACAATAAATTTATGTCAAATCAGCTAAAACATGAAAGAACCATGATTCTTCAGGGAAAAAACTATGCTTTTATATTTCAGGAGAATGAAGGCAAAAGTTTACGTTTGGCACCTAAAATTTACGACCCAAAGGGGTTAGGGGACGTCAGGTATTAAAAACCTAATAGAATATGAGCTTGAATTTATTTTCTATGGTTTAAAGACTGAGATTCAGAGTCAGACTTGACATTAAAAATTTAGTGATTGCACATCCCATCTAGATAACGATTACAGCTTCATATTGTGTCTGAAATATATATATATATATATATATATATATATATATATATATATATATATATATATATATATATATATATATATATATATATATATATAAATATGTATATATATATATATATATATACCTCTTAATATTATATATTTTATCTTTTATTTAAAACTCAAATTAAACTTAAGGACCTTTTATGAAAAGTTGAAAATTTTGGATTTAAAGTTTATATTTTATGGCAGTTCAAATTCTTCTTTTGTTAATAGCTCTTGACATGCAACTCTGAAGTTAATGAATTTTACATATTCTACTGCTTATTTTCTTAAGTCCCATCCATCCTCATGGGACGTCTTGAGGCCACTCCTTTCAAAATCTGATGAACTAAGGCTCGATATGGTGTTCTGTCATGTGCAGTTCGGGATAGTTGGGCAATTTGTTGTCTGTCGAAGTTTTCGATCCACCTTTTACAAGGTCTTCCCCGTGGTCGAAGTTCTTCAGTTGTTCCTTCAAGCGCGATCTTGGGCAGGGGTTCAGGATTCACTCGTTGTACGTGGCCGAACCAGCACAGTTGCTGTTTTTATATTTTGAAGTACCTTAAAATGAAGATTCATTTTATGTATATATTAGGCCCGTTTTCTAGCACTAAGATCTTACATCTAAGATTTTAGATCTTTCTGCAAAGATTATCGTTTTTTAACTCATCTTTGTTCTAAGATCTTACAGCTCACAGATGTTAGGAAAAAGTGTGAAGACGGCCACTGTTTTACCATATAGAACAATGATGAGAGAACTTTGATGATCTAGGCCTACTCTCCATTGTTTTCAGACCACTGATCAGAGAAGAATGATGAAATACGTGTGCAAAAAAATGGCCGAAGATATAAGATCTTAGTTCAAAGATTTCACTTTTAAACGATTTCTGACGAAAGATTAAAGCTCTTAGCGCATTGATGAGTGAAAAAACAGCCCTATTGTTGTCAAGTTCTGTTTTAATGACTTGGTTGAGGAACATTGGTGGAAAAGAATAATGATAAAACATTTTTATTTTAAGGGTTCACCCTTGTTTTTGAACTGACTATTCCTTTAAGGAGTTCTAGTCAAACTGGCCTCTGGCCTCATGTGTCTGATTGACATATTTTACCAGGAATTGATAACAATCTTGTTTTTTAGAATAAAACACTCCTGGCGCTTGCTTCTCATTTCTTTTGTTGAGCGAAAACACAAAACAAGTTAAATAACCACCTGATATTACAAGGCACCAAAAACTAAAAAACTAAAAAGAATAATGATTTGGAAATCACAGGATAAAAATTTTACTCAAAATTAGTTTAATATAATTTTTACTAAAATGAGTATGGAGAACATTGAATCAAACAGAATATAAAACTATCCTAGACTTTAATTTGCTGGTGATTTGAATGTCATAGAGGAAAATTTTTTGTTTTTTTAATATCATTGAGGAAGAGAAAATCAATGGTTTTTTGCATCTTTTGAGAGTTCAGGAGGCATGAATTGGCTTGAAAATTAATGTAAAGAAGACTAAGTCGCTTAGGCTGGGAATAAATAAAGATGAAGCAACAAAAAGATCAATCAAATTGATAGCTTAACTTACATGGGCGACATTATTAGCAGTCGAAACGTTTAGAAAAATAGGAAGATAATTATGTGAACCAAGATTAAAATATTGGAAGCTATAGATGGCAGTGGTTTTGAAACGTGGGCCCTTCAGAAGACGGAGGACCAGAGGAATTGTCCACGGATTTTCCTGGGTACCTGTTTGACAGACCGTATTTTATATAGTAAGTGGTACAGAATATGTGTTTCTATCCTGGTTTTTAGGGCTGTAATGAAAGACAGATTGAGATGCTAAAGCCTATTTCAGACTAAAACGTAATAATTACGCTTGTGATTTACGGTTTTGTGTAGCTAAGCTTTCAGACCAAATCACTTTCCCTTCAGACCCAGTTAACTAAAAACTCCATAAAAAATATTTTCTTTTTTTAATGTCACCACATTCATCACTTGGCAGTTAGTTTAGAATTTTTCAACAAGGCAGAATAATAGTTGTGATGACGATGTTTTAGTTATCGCGTTAGCACTACTTGCTTCCGAGCAAAATGACAATACCAGTGGCTCTAAGAAATGAAAGAAAAGGAAGCAGTGGGTACGTCCGGTGCTAGAAAACAACAAAACAGTGAAGCTAGGGCAGTTAAACGCGCTGAATGAGCTTCTCCTGACCTAGGATGATGAAAAATTTATGATTTTACACGCTTTACTAGAAATAAATTTTGTGATTTGCTAAGTAAAGTGTGGGCAAAAATACAAATTATAGAAAAGCCATATCCCAAGTTTGTGCTGGAATGAGTTATTAGCAGTAGTAGTAGTTTTGATGAAAATGCCAACAGGTGGAGTGTTATTCAAGTCTGAAGTTACCCAAGATTGTACAAAGACATTTGTGTTCAGTTTTTGTTTTTACAGAAACATTTAATATGGAAATATCAGTTTAGGGCTTGTTCTTAGACAACTTCTAATTTCTAGCGTGTTTTGTAAGGGCATATTCCTCACAACTTTCAAGTGGAACTGTAAGAAATATCATAGAACTAAAAAATGCCTGATAAGAATTGCTTAGGTTACATTGATTTTCATCACACGTTGTTCTAGTAATCTTTTTAATCTTTGGAGCTTTCCGGATTGTTAATAAATTAGTAAGGAAAGAATAGGTCTGGAACACTTTCCAGACCAGTTTTTTTTTGTTTTTTTTCGCTAGTTATGGAAAGTGACTAAAAAATAAAAGTAAATTAGACCTTGGTACGCTCAGGGCCGTAACGGGGGATGGGTAGTCTATTTTGGCCCCCCCCCCCACCGAACAAATTATCCGTCTTTTAAGTTGGTCGTAAAAATTCTGGTAAAAAAAAATTGTTCTTCTAGAAATCGAAAAATCATTTCGTTGAATGGTAAATAGATCTAAAAAAAAACCGCTTATTCGAGACCGCTAGGCAAAGTGCACTGGACGTAAGCCCCTTCATCATTCTTTTGGTAACCCCCCCCCCTTTGAAACAGATTTTTATTCGTAAGTTCCCCGCCCATGTACTCGACTAAAAATCCTAGATACTGGCCTGGGTCCACATCGCATTTCTTTGATTTTCAAATTTTTTAAGTGGAAATTTGCATAACCATATGCACTTTAAAAAATTTGGAAAAATTGTGAATTTAGTTTTTAATGGAAAAGTCTTTTATATACACTTACCTCGTTTTTGGTTTTAGCGGGCACCAAGTTAAAAAAATAAAAATATGGGAGAAGAAATTTCAATTATAAGCAAAAGCATTGTATCAAATAGGGGTGGATCTAGAGCAAAATCTGAGGGGGGGGGGACAATGTGAAAAGGGGTGCCAATGAGCAAGATCTTGGGTGGGGGACAATGTGACAAAGGTGTAATAATTGACCAAATGGACAAATTTATTCTAAAAAAAAGAGTGAAAAAAAGAAAAAAACGGGGAAAGAGGTCGCCAGATCACCAGACACCCCGCCCCCCTGGATCCGCCAGTAGTCCCGAAGGGGATGATGTAACTTTTCTTTGAAGGTGTAGTTGTCTTTGGGAACCACCAGATTGTTAATGTTCTAAGTTTTATGGAAGAAAAGCGTTGCCATATTTAACTAATTAACTTTGCTTGTTTATTTTGATGGTCCAACGTGGCAACAGTGACAAAAATATGGTAGTGCTATAAAAACTTCATAAATATAGAATAACAAACAGAAAAATCTTGGAAAATTGTGGTTTTCAGGTATGAAAAAGACCTAAGATAGGCCCAGGGGGTAAATATGTTCTATTTTGATGTCCTTGGTACTTTCAGTATTTGTTTATAATTCATGTTACCGATATTTGACTTACCGGTTACCGGTATTTGAATTACCGGTATTTGAATTCCCGGCTAGTAGCGGACGTCAAATAAGAAAAATAAATATGGAGGGGGAAGGAGGGGGAAATTGGCTGAAAATATACTTAACCAAACAGCTTAAGAAAGTGTGGCTTTTCTTAAAGATATATTTAAACATATATTTGTCTTTAGGAATAACAGATTGTTAATGTAGCAACTTTTACGGAGGAAAAGTGTTACCATATTTAACTAATTTGTTTTGCTTTTTTATTTTCATGGTTCAACGTGGCAACAGTGACGAAAACATGATACTGCTATAAAAAAAAATTCGTAAATTTAGAATATCACACAGAAATATCTTCGAAAATTGCGGTTTCCAGGAATAAATAGATATAAGATAGGTCCGGGGAGGGGGATGTTTTATTTTGATATTCTTGGTACTTTGAAAGGGTAATTTTTAGGTCATTATTTTTCTTGCTATGTAGCAGGTAGTATTTTATAATTCTGGTTTGACGGTGAATTTTGTTACTCTTTTTTTTACTTTTTTTATATTTTATTTCTCTTCTAGGTTGATTTGAAAAATCGGACAAAAGAAGAGACAAAAGATGCCTTAATGGAGTTACTTGACAAACAATATGTGCGGCACTATCGACTTCTGAATGAGTTAATAGATGATCTTGCAGAAAAGGCCGAACAGGCCCTACCACCATTTGTTAGTAATTCTTATCAACTATAAATTGATTTAGAATGGAAATAGCTGCATAAACGCTTGGTTCATTAGAAATATATTTTGTATATATTAAAAAAAAGGGGTGAAACACAATTTGTCTTCTTGTAATCGATGATATGAGACAAGAAGGGCTCTAATTCATCCGGATTATCCTTTTTTCGGCTATTAATTTGACGAAATAAATGGATTCGATCCTCAAATTATCCTTTTTTCGGCTATTAATTTGACGAAATAAATGGATTCGTTCGTCAAATGAATGAGTGAGTCAATTAATTTTTTGTCAAAATTAAAGAATTTCGTCAAATGAATTCATCAAACAATGTGAATCAATTTTGACCTCTTAGTTATGTAAACAGATAGCTATGCATACAAAGGGCTTTTGATACCTTGATTTGCAAAATTTATAGTTCTTCTCGGAAACTTATTGTGTATGAAAAATAAAAAATAAAAACGCAAAATTTCACCTCTCAAAATTTTATTTTTAGCGTTTGGTTCAGTTTTAAAGTGATAGATCTTAAAATATTCTGGATGATACAAGATCAATAATTTTTTTTCTTGGATCTGTTTTGATTGTATATCCATTGTATGAGTATAAAGACCGTACCTAGGGGGGTTTGAACCCCCCACCAGAAATTTTAGTCTGATTCATAAAAACTTAACAAAACGAATACAAACAAATATTTGATGTATTTTTAATTTTTTAACCCCCCCCCCCAAACCCCCACACAAAAAATCCTGGATGCGGCCTTGATGAGTATCAGAGAATTTAGTCGAGTTTCAATGTGTTTCAGCCGTTCTATCTGAGTGATGAGTGTGCTAGAGTTGTAATCCTATGTCCTTTGGGCTGGGGTTTGAGTCTTAGTGTTGCTGATTATTTAGTTTGGAACGAGAGTCAGTTCGGTGAATCTGAGATAGAGCCAACCCAGCTCCAAATGGTTACCTGGAGAAATCTGGGAAAGGTAAACAGGAAGGGTATGTGAAAACACAGGATGGCTGGCCTCCATACCCGCCATTGCAATTTATGGCTGAAGGGCCAAAAAACGGAAATCAGCGCCTCTGGTAGTGACTGTAAAGTCAACTATCGTATTCTTCACTATTTTTTGATAAAGAAAAGCTACCATATAAAACTGAAGCAAGGGTGCTTCAATTTGCTACCAAAAGCTATAAAACTGTCCTATTCGACCAAGTCACTTTTGCCTGGCTTACAAACCTGTACGACCAACAAATTTATTTTTTAATTTCTTTTTGTTATGTTTCTTTCTCTTCTATTCATTTTCTTTTGCTATGATTTTTTAACTTGCCGTAATTTAATACAATTAAAGATTAAGATATTTTCCAAGCTCAAATCTAAAACATTAAAATCTAAAACATTACGTATTAGTTTACGTATTACGTATTAGTTTAACGTAAAACATTACGTATTAGTTTAACTCTTTGTACTGTGACAGAGACAGTTCATTGTCACAACTATGACAGGTCATTTGTTCTATATTTGACGGGAAAATCTGTTGGAATATGTTAAGGGTGTGTAAACAACGCTCTAAAACTTGAATAATGCAAAATATAAACAGAAAACATCTTAAAAGAAATATTTTTCTTTAAAAACAGTTGCTTTGTGTTTTTCTAAAAAAGAAGCATTGGTTTGTTTACTTTTTTGCTATTTTCTGCGTTTGAATTTTTCCTAAAGTCAAACAGAAATAGATTATTTATTTTTATTCCGCTGATTTGATCTATTACTAGTGTTGTCCGTGATGATTAGTATTGACATAGTCGGGAGTGAAATCTTAACACATGGCTTTGATGTTGTATTTGCTAACTTTTTTCCAAAAAAAGAACATAAAGTGCAAACATTCTTTTTCTTTGTTATATCTTGTTATTATTTGACTAATTCGTTATTTGTTGTTGTTTGTGTCATCCATCTTTATTGCAAAATAAATGTAAATTAGGGGGTGTTGAGAACTTGAATATCCCATATGCTTCATTTAAATAATTGTCAATGGGTAGGGAGAGGAAACTTGGATTAGTTATATATATATATATATATATATATATATATATATATATATATATATATATATATATATATATATATATATATATATATATATATATATATATATATATATATATATATATATATAAATTTGTCTACATTTGTATATATATATAAATAATAAATTTGTATTTATATGTATATATATATATAAATTTATCTTTGTTATCAATAGTTTCTTTTTCTTTTCAAAAGTGAAAAACCAAAATGGCGTAAAGTGGGAATTTTTAAGCTAGTTTCAAATTGTTCCTTATTTTTAGATTCCAGACCCACCAAAAAAACCCTATTCAACGTTTATGTTATATTCGATGACTCAACAAAAGAAAATTAGGGAGAAAAATCCGGATTCTGACCTTGTGAGTTTTTATTTTTTTTTTCTGTTGTGTCAAATTAATATCTTTTTCAATCATACCTAAGAGATTTAATAGTTTGAAAAGCAATTTCATTATTTTCAACAATTATTAGGGACGTAAAATTTCATTGTCGTTTCGATCAAATTTCATCAACCACAGACCACAGAATAGCTCTCGATGGTGGCTGGTTCCTTGGGAAAATTCACTAATGGGCCCTTTTTCTTTGAGATGGTCAGCCGACGCTGAGGCTACACAAATTATTTGAAGATAACAGATCCGCTTAAAGAATAGTTGGAATGCATTCAAAATAAACTATTTTATATGAAACAATTTCCCGCTATCCCATAAAATTAAAATTTGGTGAGACTAGAAATGAAAGCATATGGTGGTCATGACATTTTTGATGCTTAATGATTTTTTTTTCTTTCTTTTTTTTTGTCTTTGGTAAATGTTTTAATCTGGTAAATTTTGGTTTTGTTAAATTTTAGTTTGGGTTAATTTGGTAATTTTCACTCTTCGTAGTAACCATTTATAGCTGATATTAACAGTTTTTGCTTGTTAGAATTCATCCCGAACCCCCTACAACCTCCCCTGCAAAACCACCTATAACGATTCCGTTGGCTGTAATCGGGTGCTTGAACTTCGCCGATCTGATTTTCTTCGATCTAAAATTTCGAGCTTAAATAAAAGCATTAAAAATAAACAAGGCTAGGTACAATTTACTTTCACTTAAAAGTACCTACTTCTCAAACTGACCTTTAATGGTCCAGAAATTAGTTTTCGGCATTTGTCTTTATTTCTTTTATCACTATTTGTAGTAGAAAGGTAGAATTTTTATAACCAAGCTATTTTTGCCACCAGTACCTACAAAAAAGGTTAAAATGATGTTAAAAATAATTAAAATGACTCGGTGTTGCTTAAAACATATAATCAGTATCCACCATAAGAACTCGAATTTTACAAATGTCTTCAGTTTGCGCTCTCCTGTCCGACTGTTATGCCCGGTGTTATGTCCAGACATAACATCGGTTTATGTCCGGTGTTATGATTTAGACCGCTTTGAGGTACTCAAAATCTTGCCTGAAACCCTAAATTCCTGCTAAAAACTATTTTCACTTGTTCACTATGTCCATATTTCCACTAATAAAACATATTTGTTGTAGCTTGGTTTAGAACCAATAAAGATATGTCATCAATCCAAATATCAGAAATGTCAAGAAAGACATTTTGTCAATCAATCAGTCAAACTCATGACCATATTTCCTAAAAAAAACCTATAGACAAAGAAAATTAAGCTTAGAACATAACAGACTTTTATTAGAACTAGAACTGGCGATTTTACCCTAAAATCCTAAAAAAAAAGGTATGATTTTTACTGCTTTGCTCAAAACTCTTGTCTGAAACCCTAAAAATCCTGCTAAAAACTATTTCCACTAGGTGATTGTCACTACCAGGGTTGCCGCACAGCTAAAAACAAATCCATAGCATTTCTCTGAGGAAGTCTTAACCAGTGCTGGCTAGCACCTATTAGAAATTCTCCTCTCTCGACACTTCGTGTGCCTTGCATTTTTTATGCTTTTATTTCCAATACTAGCACAAATGGATTATATCTATATTTTGCAGGTTTGATACTCAGGTCTTGTTAGTATACCTCAAACACAATACAAAATTAGGATAAATTTTGCTATTATTTTGGCATACTGCCATTTCTCGTCTGACTATTTAAGAAGGGTGATATATAGAAGACGCTTTAAATTTCATATTTTGGTAATCTTTAAAAGCTCTTGCGTCACAAGATGTCATGAAAAAAGTATATATAAATTCTTCCTGGCACATTTAATTTCAAGGTCTTTGTGCATTTAATAAATATCCCATACTTGAAGCACTACAAAAATCACAAACCATGGACAAACTGCAACAAGACCATGGACCGTAAAGTCATCCAAGGGAGTAAGCACGCATGCGCACTTTTCGTGTTCTGAGAAATCAATTTAATGAATAGAATGGCTCTAAGTTTTTAGTGCTTTTGATGCCAAGGAAATCGTCCAAAAAACGGCGATTTGACATAACGGACGATGGACCTGCAAACGTTGCAAGCCCCTTTGTTTAGTAGATGATGTATTGTCACGATTATTATTATCATTTTACTTATTCTTATTCTCCTTTTTTTGCTTATTTTTAGCTCAAGTTTATTTTTTGTTTCAATTCTTGATTTTTTTAAAATTTAATTTTCTTTTTTTTACACAAGGCTTTTATATTTTTTCTATATTTTGAATCTTTGAAGTCTTAGCAATATTTAAGGCTTCTTCATATCGATAAAAGGGTACTTTGAGGCTTGAGTAATGGGTTCACTTGAATTTTAAACATTCCGATTTCTAACTTTCATTATGAAATCCTTCTCTTTCAAGTAATTTGGATTCTCTCTAAACTACGCACCTGCATCAACCACAGTGACAGTAATAGTAATTATAAGTCTATTATACACCGCAGCGTATGTGTGATGGTGGCCTTTTGGCTATGTTGCTGCGGAAGCTGCAACCGAGTAAACAACGAACTACGGCCCATGGTAACCAAAAATTAAACAAAAGTGTTTAAAAAAACTTGCTAGTGAAAAAAAAATGCCATTTGTCGCTGATTCAGGAATGGTAACTATTATCTTGATTAGTCTTAACAGTAAAAGTTTGATGTGAAAACAAATTTTTTAGAATTTCGGGTAAAAAAGCCTGGAGCCCAGTGGCGTAATTTCGTCAAAATCCAGGAGGAGGGCAAAGTTGAAGCCAATTTTCCCAAATCAAGTAAAAATGACATTGAAAACTGAAAAACGATCCATATATTACCATAAAGGCAGTGATATACTAAAGAAAACTAACCTGTTTCTCTGAATACTTGAATTATGCAGGCTAATCTTAGTTTTGGCAAGATTTTTTGCAGAAACTAGATTTCAGCTAGGGAAGCAAACTGAGGTCTAGGGGGTGGGGGCAAACTTGGATTTGGAAAGAGGCAAACTTGTATCTCAAGGGGCAGTTGTCCCCCCTCCCCCGATAGCAAATTACACCCCTGCGGTGAAACCCTTTAAAAATGGCATTGGATCGAAACTAAAAGTACAACATTGGAGTTGCCATGGCCGAGAACATGGCTGGAAACTTACAGCCAAGAAAGCATCCATGGCTGGGTCCAGTTTTTCTAGATCCAGCTAAGAAAATAACGAAAGCTTTTCCCTGTGTGTTGTTGTATGTATTAATCTATAAAATGGAGGACTAAAGGGGTCTGTTGGCTGAGGCACTTGTCAATTCTTAATCTAAGGGTGAAGACTTGGTCGATGCATCCTCTCTCCTTCCGAAAACCAGCCTATTCCTCTCTTAAAAGTTTATCAATAACATTTCTAAGTTTAAAAAGTATCATCATACTAAGTAATTTCCCTCCTATATCAAGCAAAAAGAATGTCAATTGGTATGGTGTTTTTGTACTACGGTAATTTGCATCTAAATCTATAATTCTTGCTTAAGTCGGGAATAAATTGAAAAACGTGAAAAAAAATATAGACTGTGAAATTCTCAAAATCCTGACAGAAATTCTGCCAAAGACCAAAAACCCTTAATTTCAGAGGGAAACTAGCAAAAAAAATAATTTGGCAATAAGAGAGGCAGTAGTTTCAAGCGCAAACTTACTAAGGGAATGGCATTTTCCGGCCAATTGTGGGAGGTAGAGGTTTACAGTGTAGAATCTATGTCGATGTTGATTAAACCCCCGTATAAGAAAGGTGATAAGAGTGAGTGTGGTAATTATAGAGGCATTGGCCTGGTTTCTGTAGGTAGCAAATTACTTAGTAAGAGGATATTTTTTAGACTTAGAGATGCTGTAGACAAAATTTTAAGAGAAGAACAGTGCGATAGAGGATGGATCGACCAAATTTTCACTCTTAGATTAAATAACTGAGCAGTGCCTTAGTCATCGGTGCCAAGTGAGCAGTGCCAAGATCATGGATATGGTTTTTGAAAAAGGGGAAGTACCTAGCGATTTTTATGAAAACCTTAATTTAAACAGTGTATAAGAAAGGGGGTAAGAGTGAGTGTGGTAATTATCGAGGCATTAATCTGGTTTCTGTAGGTTGTAAATTACTTAGTAATATGATACTTTTTAGATTGAGATGCTGTAGACAAAGTTTTAAGAGAGGAACAGTGTGGTTTTAGAAAAGATTGAGGATGTGTCGATAAAATTTTCAGTCTTAGGTTAGTTATTGAAATTGAAAAGTGCCTGAGTTATCAAACACCTTGGATTCTCAGTTGTACAGATTATAAGCAAGCGTTCGAGTCTGTTGATAGAAGAGCTTTAGCGAAGGTTTTATCCTTGTATGGTATTAAACCACAGTATAAGAAAGGTGATAAGAGTGAGTGTGTAATTATCGAGGCATTAGTCTGGTCTCTGTAGGTAGCAAATTAGTAATATGATAGTAATATGATACTTTTTAGACTGAGAGATGCTGTAGACAAAGTTTTAAGAGAAGAACAGTAGGGTTTTAGAAAAGGTAGAGGATGCGTTGACCAAATTTTCACTCTTAGATTAATAATTCATAAGTGCCTGAGTTATCAAACACCTTTGGTCCTCAGTTTTATAGATCATGAGCAAACGTTTGATATGGCTGATAGAAGAGCTTTAGCAAAGGTCTTATCCTTGTATGGTATACCAGACAAATACATTAAAATGATTAGTGTTATGTATGAGAATAACACTGCGGTGGTTAAAAAGGAAATGAGGTTAGTTGCTGGTTTCTTCTTAAATCAGGCGTTAAGTAGGGTTATATTCTATCCTCGTTTATATTGGTCAGTTTGATGGACTTGTTGATGGACATTTTAAGAAGGACAGGAAAGGCAAAGGGAGAACACGGATAGAAGGGAGAAGCAAAACTTTCCTGAACTTAGATTATGCAGATGATTTAAGCATCCTAGATGAAAGTGTGAGCAAAATGAATTAAATTTTAGAGGTATTGCGAGTCCAGGGTTCTAGAATAGGTTTGAACGAAGATTAAGTTGATAAGATTAGGAATGAGTGAAGATGAAAAGGTGACGTGGAGTAACGAAAAGAATGATTAAGTGGACAGCTTCACTCACCTTGGTAGCATTATTAGTAAAGGCGGTAGAAGCAGTGAAGATGTTAAAAGTAGAATAGGCAAGGCTAAGGGGTTTTTTCATAGTTGAAAAAGTTTGGAAGAATAGGAAAGTAAGTCTGTGAACTAAGATTAGAATATTAGAAACTACAGTGTTGACATTGGTCAAATATGGTTCTGAAGGATGGGCGATCCGAAAAAATAATGAAGATTTCCTAGATGTTTTCCAGAGAAATTGCCTATGGATTATTTTGGTTACCCGACTGGCTAATAGTATTAAAAAGAAAGTGACAAAAAGTGTGATTCAATCCCGCTGTCTAGGGCTATCATGAGAGAAAGCATGAGACCGCTAGGGCGCGTTTTGCTGATTAAGGATGTCAGATTGCCAAAGATTGTCCTTTATGGCCAACCGTCTCGGGCTAAACGGTTAATAGGTCGTCCACGGCTGGCGTAGAGGATGTCGTAAGGAAATATTTAAGGGAAATAGGAACTTTCTGGGTGGGTTTAAAGAGGGAAGCTTTGACTAGATTGAGATGGAGGAGGAGCGTGCGTAGCTGTGTTGGCTTCAGGTGACTTGGTGCTGCGGTGAGTTGCTAGTAGTAGTATAGGCTAGAGTTCGTTCTTTGCTTTAAAACAAAAAAATCTGAAGTCTTTTTAACTGAAGTACCGATATAGTTTTTACTTTTAACGTCATCTGTAACCAACGATTCTGACGTCACCCATCGTCTTGTACACGTCTTGTATGCCAGTTTTTTGTCGAGACTTTTATTTAAATATTGTATCTTGTTAATTAAAAAAGCGACTAGATGTAGCAATTTCTTTTAAACTAAGCCATTAATAAACTCTATGATGTTTGCCCTGCTAGTAGCAAAGAAAAAAAAAGAGAACATCAGTGCTTCCAATGTAAAAAATAGACGTTCCTTGTTCAAGCCAAGGCACTGTAAGTTTCCTGTGTAGGGTTTTCGGCCAATGCGATTCCAATTTTGTTCTTTTTCTTTCGATCCGGCACCATTTTTAGGGGTTTTTAGGCTATTTTGGTTATCATGTAATGTGGTTCGTCCTTTATTACGTTGCAACAATCAAAATGTTCTTTTTTTGATTATTTGAATTCGAAAACAAGAGTTTTGACGCACAAGAATGCATGCAATTGAAAAAACCCTGAATATATCAGCTCTTCCTCCAATTTTCTATTAAAAGGACCGAAGAATTTGACGGAATTAAAACTGAATTTAAAACGTTACATATCCTCTTATTTTGTGTTCTTATCTCTCCGGAGGAACCCCCTTTTGAATGGAAAATCAAGTATTTTGCAGTAGGCATCAAGACATGGCTAATTGTAGAAAAAAGCCAAGACAGATAGTCCGAGTAATTGAGAGGCAAAACTGTTTAAATGGCACGGGTAAATGGCGGGAGTAAGTATGGACAATTATTGGACAAGTACTTGTGTGTTAGTTTTTGGAAAGGCACGCCTGCCTAGAGTCTCAGGCAGGCTAATTGTAGAATATCCAACATGTTACCTATGGATGTACCATGGTACATCCATAGGTACCATGTTCTGGCACCTATGGATGTAAAAGTCCTCGTCTTGTTACAATTCTTAAATTGTTATAGTTGAATTTGTCTTTTTTATGTTTCTTTTTTTCATGCTCTCAAGGGGGCTATTGGGAAGATTATAGGCGAGTCTTATCAAAGTCTGTCCGAAAAAAAGAAAAATAAACTCGGAGAACGGCACCAGCAGCTCATGGATGAATATCATAAAGAGTGTGAGGAGTATTTGTAAGTGTTTTTTTTTTATTCTTCTTCTTCTGATCGCTAATTCTTTAAAAAGGTCATAAATTCATTAAATTTTCTATATTAAATATGCAACTTTATTTAAAATTATTTCAATTGTATTATAAAATGTATCAACGTTTATTAAAATTGTGCTTAGGAAAATGGTAAGAGAGGAAACTCAACATGTTTGTTTCTCAGGAAAAAAAAAATCTAGCGCCATCTAGCTTTACCCGGGAACATCATATAATATATTGTGAAAATTGCTAGTTGCTTCGCTTTACATTGAGCTGATGGAATGAGCCACTTTTTCCAAAAGTGACGTTTCTGTCCATGTTATCTAGTGATGTTAGATACCCCCTCCCAGTCTGATAAAGGTTATTTTGTTGTTTCAAGTTTAACCATTTCTTTTTTCTAATGTAAAATTTTTGGTGGTTTGTTTAATTGTATTTGTTGTTCTCATCAGAAAAAAAAAAATCTTTTTTGAAAAAGATACCTGTACCTGAAATGAATAAACCTTTCCATTCTTGGGGCATTTTGAAAATAAACATTTTGTCATTTTCCCACTATTTTATAATATTCATTTTTGAAACATTGGCGGAAAAAAGCCAAACATTAGCGTAAGGAGTGTGAGTCTAAGGAAATGGCAACCCTGCTCATATACAGGATAATTTATGTATGTTGTAAGTTTTAATGTCGTTCTTTACTTTCATTCGAAAAAGATGTTCGGGCCGGAACCGTGTTTTGGGAAGTAATATTTTACTTTTTTTATATATTTTTTTATATCTTTTACAATTTTTGGTACAAGATTACAACCCTTTGTAAGGGATTTCTCCTCTTTTCTAAAGTTGTACAAATTTGCTAACTTTACATTAATTTTCTAAAATTTACATATTTTAAAACACTGTAAAAAAATATATTAGAAATATAGTTATAGCTATTGAAGTTACTTTTTTTTAGAGTTTCAGTTACTGTATGACAGCAGCCGAGATTTAAAGTGAATCATGACTAGTGTAATTACTGCATCTCATTCTGGTGTAACTACACCTCAAACATAATATTTACATATCATTAATATACCTTCCGGTATGTGTACAATAATGTTCCTAACTGAACACAGTATGTACCTTTTAGATCTGTTGGGCCTCTGGCGATCTGTTGGCCGAAACGTTGCCCATTTTTCAGTGAACGAGCGAGTTTTCGAGTAGCGACGTGCTGGGCGCTGGTCAATGTGCTTTGAATTTTAGTTCATTCTTGATATCCTACCGTAAATTATTTATCATGTAATCGTTTCCTTTAAAATTGTTGAAAATATTTTATTTTGCGTCAAAGATTCTAGGGAAAACTCTTGAAATGGGTGTTATCCATAATCAGTCCTTGTTTGGAGACACAGCGATCGGTTAAGCCTGTCTGCCGTTTAAGAAACGTTTCAGCGCTATTTTCTTGTCTAATACAAACTTTTTCTAGAGCGAAATATCCGCAAATGATTCCCTTCTTACGTGGAGAACGAAAGGTAAGTACATTCTGCATTTTTTTCTTTTTTTTTTTACCAATTGTAAGAAGGATACTATAAAGTAGGGCTAGAACATTTTATTTAAACACAAATATGTATACAATCTTGTAAAACATCACGCATGCCCTGTGGCATACTTAAGCGCGGCAAATTAAGAACAAACATTCGTTCTTCACGGCGTTACAGCTACCGCTGCAACCATCATAAACTCGTGTGGTTTATTTTCACTTGGGAAAAATCAAAACTGACAAGATTGGAGATATTGTTTAACAATAGAAAAATGTATTTATTTATCTTTTTTTTGTTCAAGTATTATAAATCATGCCTTTAATTAGGGGATATTAGGGGTTGTCATCATGGGGATATTAGAAATATCAGGGGATATTGTCAAACATGGGATTACGCTTGGAATGCCTGCGTTGGCAGCGTTGACAGATGGAGAAAAGAAAGTCAAGCTGTATTTAAAATGCTGCTTTTTCGTTAAAATGTTGTATATTTCGGGAAGAGGGCTTGGCTAAAGAAAGGACAAATGAAAATGAGAAAAGATGAGTAACACCAATGTATTCAACATTGTAATTCAAGGCTATTCAAAAAAAGAGAGAACCCACCCCTAACCACTGCTCTAATACTGTAAGATTATATTTCGTACATACATTCATTCAAATTAAAAAACAAATAGTTCTTTTAATCAAGTAGTGTATTGTTTGACTTGTAGATTTAATTTTGGTTATATTTTTTTGTTTCTGTTGTTCTTGGTTATTTTTGATTTGTTTTTAATTTGTTTTGAAGGCTGATGCTTTTTAATGGCAATCCTTTGCAGTATCTAGTAATTATTATTGGTATTGCTATAATACGGAATTCCAGTTTTGAACTTGTTTGTTTTATTCAGTATTTACTCTCTCTCTCTCTCTCTCTCTCTCTCTCTCTCTCTCTCTCTCTCTCTCTCTCTCTCTCTCTCTCTCTCTCTCTCATATTGTAAGCGATTCGTATTTTGATGTACTAAATTCAGCTCGTCGTAAAATTAAACCACTCTTGTGTACCTAAAGAAGAAAAACAATATTGGAATACTTTTAAATTGATAAAATCAGGTTGAATGTAAAAGCCTTTTTAAAACATCCAACACCCCATCCCCGAGGAGGAACAATCTGGCTCTATAAGCTTTGGCTCTATATTTATCTCGAACCAATTCTGTATGCTCAAAATGCACAGATGAGCATATTTCAATTCCCGGGGAGGAGAAGACGGTATCAGAATAATTTTGCTTTGTGCCTTGGACGCACTTGCTATCTAAAGATTAAGGCTGATTTAATTCTTAGCGGTTCATAGAAAAAAAACAATCTCTAAGAAGAGAAGCTTGTTCATGTAGCTATGTTCTTTTTTTCTATTTAGTTTACTATTGGCTTGTGTCCCTCTTTGTTTGTAGTTCGTTGCCACAAACTGTTTGAAATCTAGGTTTTTTAAGTGTTAATTCTGAAAAAAACAGATTTTGCATGCAAAAATAATTGTTTCATGGAAGTTCTCTGCTTAATACAGTTTTAAATAGCGACAAAGACCATACTGCCTTTCCATCACAAACATCCAAATCAAGAAGAACAATAGGGAATTCTTTTCGTAAGACGGATTTTATGTCCCAGGGCCGTCCTCAGCAAAACATAAATATATAAAAGAAGAAAGACTTACAACAACATACGACCAATAGAACTAAAATGAAAATTTTGTAAGACAGTCGCAGCATGTTCGTATGCCTAGCATTGGCCCCAGCATGTCCAGCATTGGTCGTATGTTGTAAGTCTTTCTTCTTTTATATATTTGTTTTGCTGAGGACCGCCCTTGGACATAGGGTCGAAATATTCGTTCAAATTAGAATTTCATTGTCTTACGAAAAGAATTCCCTATCGTTTTTCTTGTTTTTGATGTTTGTAATCCAGTTTTGAAACCTTTCAGACGAAACAGCCTTTTGCTCCGCCTAAACAACCCACCAGCATGTACATTTTAATATGCCAAGATGTGAGAACAAAAATGAAAGAAGAGCTTGGACGAGATGTTACTTTCGTGAGTATCTTTGTTTTTGCAATTTAATCATGTTTGAACAAAGTTGTTTTCTATTTACACCTTTTCTTAAAAACCTTCACACCCAAGGTGGGAAATTTATTCTTTTAAATTAGATTTGACAGTCGAATTTCTCTTTCGTAGCACAATAGATACAAAAGAAATATTAAAAAATAATATAATCATCATAAGCGGATTAAATTATCCAAAAATTAAGAATTTGGAATGGAGATTCAAGCTCTGATCAAGCGTGAAATAATCATCATAAGCGGATTAAATTATCCAAAAACTAAAAATTTGGAATGGAGATTCAAGTGTTATGGTATTATAAATAAAACTAATTAGGCAAATATTTCGTTGTTCATATTATTGACCTACAAATTAATTGAACATACCACTAGATACCGTTTTTTATGCTCTTTCTGAATATAATAATTACTTTAATAACCGAAATGTAAATAATACATTTCTAAATTGCAAAAACTGTTGATTTTTTCGTGCTAGTCGGAAACAGAATAAGAGGAGAGGGGGATAAGATATTTATTTCAAATAATTTCTATCACAAGCCCATAAAGAACCGAATTCGGACCTCGGAGTCGACAATATTAATGGTTGAACTAAAACTGGCAAAAATGCAAAAAAAAAAACAAAAAAGAAAAATCCTAATGTACAACCATTTAAAAGTCAGTAATTACTCTGTAAAAAGTCAATTAAAAAATTTAAAAAGATAAAAACTGGTCAAACCAAACTTACACAAATACAAATTTGAAAAATAATTAAAAGGGACATAAAAGGGGGGGGGAGGCAAAATAAGCGAATAAATACAAACAAGAACGAGACATAAATACATATAAATTAAAAGGGGCACTAAAAAAAGTGTCAATAATTCAACTACACGAAGTCAATAAAAGAGTTGAAAAGGTAAAAACTGGTGAAGAAAGAGGGGGGGGGGGGGAGGGGACAAAAATAAATAAATAAGCAACAAAAAAAAAACGAAATATAAAATATATAAGAATTACAAGGGGTACTAAAATTAAAAAAAAGAGAAGGGACAAGCAAATGAGTGCACGAACCTGGGCGGCACCATCAGCTAATAAAAAAAAGAAAGAAAAAAAAGAAAAAAAGAGAAACTAGTGGGATGTCTTATTCATTTTTTCTGTAATGAAGGGGACAAAAGCTCTTTTGTTTCTTGAAGTAACGCAGCGAATGGGGGACAAAACAGGGATGGGCTCAGAAACAGCTCGAGGTGGTCATAATCTTGATGGGGAGTGACGTTTGGAGAAAATACTTGCCGCCTGAGGGTTCGTTATTGTTTTTTTTGCAAAACGGAGGCACAACGAAACCCTCCTTCGCTCAAGGGTTTCCAGACTAGCTTTTTTTCAGGAGCAGAGAGTATGGCACCATGCCTTCTTTGAAAATTATTCGCAAAGCTCTTTTTTGAATTGATTCAATTTTAGAGGGGAGGAGTTGTTTTTTTTGTAAGAGATTTTTTTACATCCTCATTACGTAATGAATTTATGATATGGAATATTGAGATGCTATTTGAGAGTTGTGTAGTAGAAGTGAATGATGGAAGATAAACGTTTTTGATAATTGTAGTGTGTCACCCACCATCATCTAGTATTCAAAAGTTTTTAAGACACTATGAGTCATTGTTAGATGCCCTCATCCAACAACACCATCAGTTTTATGTAAGGGGGGGACTTTAATATGGACTTGTTATATAACAAGTATGGACTTCTCATACCTGTTACTAAATATGAGTAATTGTTAGATGCCTTCACCCAGCAACATCATTAGTTTTATGCAATGGGGGACTTCACTATTGACTTCTTATATAACAAATACGTATTTGTCAAACCTGTTACGCAATATGAGTTGTTGTTAGATTCCCTTACCCAACAACACCATCAGTTTTGTTTAATGGGAGACTTTAATATGGACTTGTTAAATAACAAGTATGGACTTGTCATACTTGTTACTCTATGAGTCATTGTTAGATGCCCTCACCCAACAACACTATCAGTTTTATGTAATGGGGGACTTTAATATGGACTTGTTATATAACAAGTATGGACTTTTCATACCTGTTACTCAATATGAGTCATTGTTAGATGCCCTCACCCAACAACACCATCAGTTTTATGTAATGGGGGACTTCAATATGGACTTGTTATATAACAAGTATGGACTTGTCATACCTGTTACTCAATATGAGTCGTTGTTAGATGCCCTTACCCAACAACACCATCAGTTTTATGTAATGGGAGACTTTAATATGGACTTGTTATGTAACAAGTATGGACTTGTCATACCTGTTACTCAATATGAGTCATTGTTAGATGCCCTCATCCAACAACACCATCAGTTTTATGTAAGGGAGGGACTTTAATATGGACTTGTTATATAACAAATATGGACTTGTCATACCTGTTACTCAATATGAGTCATTGTTAGATGCCCTCACCCAACAACACCATCAGTTTTATGTAATGGGAGACTTTAATAGGGACTTGTTATATAACAAGTATGGACTTGTTACTCAATATGAGTCATTGTTAGATGCCCTCACCCAGCCACACAATCTGCTTTATGTAATGGGGGACTTTTATATGGACTTCCTGTGTAACTAATAAAGACTTGTAATCCCTGTTACTAAATATTAGTAGTTGTTAGATGCCCTCACCCAACAACACCATCGGTTTTATGTACTGGGAGACTTTAATAGGGACTTGTTATATAACAAGTATGGACTTGTCATACCTGTTACTCAATATGAGTCATTGTTAGATGCCCTCATCCAACAACACCATCAGTTATATGTAAGGGGGGGGACTTTAATATGGACTTGTTATATAACAAGTATGGACTTGTCATACCTGTTACTCAATATGAGTCATTGTTAGATGCCCTCACCCAACAACACCATCAGTTTTATGTAATGGGGGACTTTAATATGGACTTGTTATATAACAAGTATGAACTTTTCATACCCGTTACTCAATATGAGTCATTGTTAGATGCCCTCATCCAACAACACCATCAATTTTATGTAAGGGGGGGACTTTAATATGGACTTGTTAGATAACAAATAAGGACTTGTAATTCCTGTTACTCAATATGAGTCATTGTTAGATGCCCTCACCCAAAAACACCATCGGTTTTATGTAATGGGCGACTTTAATAGGGACTTGTTATGTAACAAGTATGGACTTGTCATACATGTTACTCAATATGAGTCATTGTTAGATGCCCTCACCCAACAACACCATCGGTTTTATGTAATGGGGGACCTTAATAGGGACTTATTATATAACAAGTATATACTTGTCATACCTGTTACTCAATATGAGTCATTTTTAGATGCCCTCATCCAACAACACCATCAGATTTATTTAATGGGGGACTTTAATATGGACTTGTTATATAACAAGTATGGACTTGTCATACTTGTTACTCTATGAGTCATTGTTAGATGCCCTCACCCAACAACACTATCAGTTTTATGTAATGGGGAACTTTAATATGGACTTGTTATATAACAAGTATGGACTTGTCATACCTGTTACTCAATATGAGTCATTGTTAGATGCCCTCACCCAACAACACCATCAGTTTTATTTAATGGGAGACTTTAATATGGACTTGTTAAATAACAAGTATGGACTTGTCATACTTGTTACTCTATGAGTCATTGTTAGATGCCCTCACCCAACAACACTATCAGTTTTATGTAATGGCGGACTTTACTATGGACATTTTATATAACAAGTAAGGACTTGTAATACTGGTTACTAAATATGAGTCATTGTTAGATGCCCTCACCCAGCAACACCATAAGTTATGGGTAATGGGGGACTTCAATATGGACTTGTTATATAACAAATATGGACTTATCATACTTGTTACTCTATGAGTCATTGTTAGATGCCCTCACCCAACAACACTATCAGTTTTATGTAATGGGGGACTTTAATATGGACTTCTTATATAACAAGTATAGACTTGTCATACCTGTTACTCAATATGAGTCATTGTTAGATGCCCTCACCCATTAACACCATCAGTTTTATGTAATGGGGGACTTTAAAATTGACTTGTTATATAACAAGTGTGGACTTGTCATACCTGTTACTCAATATGAGTCGTTGTTAGATGCCCTTATCCAACAACACCATCAGTTTTATGTAAGGGGGGAATTTAATATGGACTTGTTATATAACAAATAAGAACTTGTAATACCTGTTACTCAATATGAGTAATTGTTAGATGCCCTCACCCAAAAACACCATCAGTTTTATGTAATGGGCGACGTTAATATGGACTTGTTATATAACAAGTATGGACTTGCCATACTTGTTACTCTATGAGTCATTGTTAGATGCCCTCACCCAACAACACTATCAGTTTTATGTAATGGGGGACTTTAATATGGACTTATTATATAACAAGTATGGACTATTCATACCTGTTACTCAATATGAGTCATTGTTAGATGCCCTCACCCAACAACACCATCAGTTTTATGTAATGGGGGACTTCAATATTGACTTGTTATGTAACAAGTGCGGACGTGTAATACTTGTTTCTCAATATGAGTCGTTGTTAGATTCCCTTAACCAACAGCACCATCAGGTGTATTTAAGGGGGGGACGTTACTATGGACTTTTTATATAAAAAATAATGACTTCTAATACCTGTTACTCAATATTAGTCATTGTTAGATGCCCTCACCCAACAACACCATCAGTTTTATGTAATGGGGGACTTCAATATTGACTTGTTATATAACAATTGTGGACTTGTAATACCTGTTACTCAATGTGAGTCATTGTTAGATTCCCTCATCCAACAACACCCATCAGTTTTATTTAAGGGGGGGGGACTTTAATATGGACTTGTTATATAACAACTAAGGACTTCTCATACCGGTTACTCAATATGAGTCATTGTTAGATGCCCTCACCCAACAACACCATCAGTTTTGTGTAATGGGTGACTTTAATAGGGACTTGTTATATGACAAGTATGGACTTGTCATACTTGTTACTCTATATGAGTAATTGTTAGATGCCCTCACCCAACAACATCCTCTGCTTTATGTAATGGGAGACCTTTATATGGACTTCCTATATAACAAGTAAATATTTATCAAATATGTTACTCAATATGAGTCATTGTTAGATGCCCTCACCCAACCACATCATCAATTTTATGTAAGGGAGGACTTTTAGAGGGACTTCTTATGTGAACAATAAAGACTTGTCATACTTGTGCCTAAATATAATTAATATTGTGATTTCCTCATCAAGAAACACACTCTTATTA
Source organism: Artemia sp. Qi Xiang Cuo (assembly GCF_049724085.1). Lineage (NCBI taxonomy): Eukaryota > Metazoa > Arthropoda > Branchiopoda > Anostraca > Artemiidae > Artemia > Artemia sp. Qi Xiang Cuo. The sequence goes on along the minus strand of NC_142794.1, from coordinate 14,957,787 downwards.
CTGCAAGGGAAGACTGTTAAATTTACTAGTTATGTAAAAAGTTTAGATGAGTAAAATTTGTTACTATATATGACTAGTTTTTAGATTTCTTTATCCAACAACACCAGCAGTTTTATTTAATGGGAGACTTTAATATGGACTTGTTAAATAACAAGTATGGACTTGTCATACTTGTTACTCTATGAGTCATTGTTAGATACCCTCACCCAACAACACTATCAGCTTTATGTAATGGCGGACTTTAATATGGACTTCCTATATAACAAATATAGACTTCTAAAACCTGTGACTCAATATGAGTTACTGTTAGATGCCCACACCCAATAACACTCTCAGTTTTATGTAATGGGATACTTTAATATGGACTTGTTATATAACAAGTATGGACGTGCAATTCTGGTTAGTCTATGAGTCATTGTTAGATGCCCTCACCCAGCAACACCATCAGTTTTATGTAATGGCGGACTTTTATATGGACTTGTTATATAACAAGTATGGATTTGTCATATTTGTTACTCAATATGAGTAATTGTTAGATGCCCTCACCCAACAACACCATCAGTTTTATGTAATGGGGGACTTTAATATGGACTTGTTACATAACAAGTATGGACTTGTCAAGCCTGTTACTCAATATGAGTCATTGTTAGATGCCCTCACCCAACAACACCATCAGTTTTATGTAATGGGGGACTTTAATATGGACTTGTTATATAACAAGTATGGACTTGTCATACTTGTTATTCAATATGAGTCATTATTAGATGCCCTCACCCAACAACACCATCAGTTTTATGTAGTGGAGGACTTTAATATGGACTTGTTATATAACAAGTATTGACTTGTCATACTTGTTACTCAATATGAGTAATTGTTAGATGCCCTCAACCACCAACACCATCAGCTTTATGTATTGGGGGACTTTAATATGGACTTCTTATATAACAAGTATATACTTATCATACCAGTTACTCAATATGAGTCATTGTCAGATGCCCTCATCCAACAACACCATCAGTTTTCTGTAATGGGAGACTTTAATATGGACTTGTTATATGACAAGTATGTACTTTCAATACTTGTTACTCTATATGAGTCATTGTTAGATGCCCTCACCCAGCAACATCATCAGTTTTATGTAATGGGGGACTTTAATATGGACTTGTTATATAACAAGTATAGACGTTTCATATCTGTTACTCAATATGAGTTATTGTTAGATGCCTTCACCCAACAACACCATCAGATTTATGCAATGGAGGACTTTAATATGGACTTGTTATATAACAAGTATGGACTTGTCATACCTGTTACTCAGTATGAGTCATTGTTAGATGTCCTCATCCAACAACACCATCAGTTTTATGTAATGGGGACTTTAATATGGACTTAATGCGATATAATGCCTCAACATCGAATAAGGCTAATGCCTTAAATTATCATGATAATCTCAGTTTCAGGGAGGTGCATTAGAGCATGATCATGACAATTGTCTCATTTTCAAAGTTCGTAGAATACTTGACAAAAAAGGGAGAAATCTCATGAAAATAGGACGCGTGCCTGGTTATAGTGCAGTAATAGTCTCTAAGAAAATTCACGGTTATTATTACAAAGTATAAAATATAAAATTAAATATATAATATATTATAAAATATAAATATATTAATTAAAATATAAAATTACAAAGGGTAATTTTATGGTATGATAGTAATCTTTTGAAATGCATAAAATAGAAAAGGTCATTGCAGAAAAGTGAAACCTCCCCTTTAAAATGTCAAAACAATAAAGCACATTTAAGATATAGTGATCGTAATTCTAACTGCTCTATTTGTTTTCATATACAAAAATAACATCGAATAAAGCATTAGAATTTTTGAATATTTCATTTTTACACGGTTTGCTACCTACTTGCTTACTACCATCAAGAAGTTGTGACGAACATGCAACTCTTATGGTTAATGTTTTTACATCTGATCATTATTTTGTATTTTCAGACTTCCATGGGTCAAGAATGGAACTTGAAAAGAGGCCAAATATAAGTCATAAAAGGGTAATTAACCAGAAAAAAATAAATGAGATGAAAGCAAAAATAGGAGATATAGATTTTTCTGATGTATTAGATATTAAAGACTCGAATCAATCAACTGTCTTGTTATTATTGCAAGATTAACTAAAAAGTATGTCCCTTGGTATTAAGAAAAAGTAATGATTTACCTCGTAAGCCATGGGTTACTCAAAGCCTATTGAAGAGTATGAAAGAAAAAAAAAATAGATTGTATAATCTGAAGATGCAGTATCCAAATGAAATTTTGCAAATTTTAAAAAATATAGAAATCGGCTAACTCTTTTACTTAGAGAGGCAGAAGACAAATATTATCAAAAGGAATCTTGTAAATGCGATTCACCTCGGACATGGAAAATAATAAATGAAAAAAATTAATAGTGTTAAAACAAGAAAAATTCCATCTCATATTACAGTTGATGAAGGAGTTAAAATAACGGATGAGAGAGGGATGGCGAATGCATTTGTTGACCATTTTAGGAAAGTTGGAAATAATCTGGTGGATCAAATTTCTCATAATCATAGAAGTTATTTACCAAATTAAGTAGATAGGGCTATATTTATGTACCTATCCAGTTTTTGGAGTACCAAAAAGCTGCTACTAGTTTGAAAAATGGATTTTCTACAGGATGTTATGGTATGTCGACTTCTCTGTTTAAAGATTTAGCTGCTATAATTTCTCAACCGCTTTTACATGTTTTTAATTCTTGCATAAAAAATGCATTTTTTCCAGTTTGTCTTAAAGTAGCTAAGGTAACCTTAGCTACTTTAAGGTTTTACCTTTATTATAAGGTTTTACTACTTTAAGGTTTTACCTTTATTTAAAAGGTGACAAAGATAATCCAAACAATTATAGGCCTGTTCCTAATGTTCTTGAAAAGATAGTAAAGGGTAGGTTTACTTCATTTCTGATAAAGAGTGATTTTTTTTCATCCATAGCCTTTTCATTCCATAGCCATCCATAGCCTTTTTCTATATTCGTAAAGAGTATAAAAAAAGACAACGAGTGGTATATTTGTTTTTTTCATAAGTCAATAATATGAACAGTGAAATATTTACCACTAATTATTATGTTTCTTATTTATATATTTATTTTTATTAATACGTCACCTAATGGGAGAAGAATAGCCAGTTCCCATAGATTGAACTGGCTATCCTTGGGAAAATGATGGGGGGGATAACTGGGGTCTGGAGGGGGCAGTTGCTTCCTGCCTTATAGCAAATTACGCCCCTGGAAGACTTAGAGGTAAGGACGTTCAGAATTTTGGCGGTTTAGTTTTGAATATTAAGTGTTGTCCTTTTCTTTTCTTTTTTCCTTTTATTTTTGTTGCATTAGTGTTCAGTTATATTTGATACTACCAGTGCTTTGTTATATATAAAAATAAACAACTAATTTTGAAGTTTTCAGGTATTTTTCTAGTTTTAATTAAAAATTAGAATTATTGCTCAGACACCATAAATATTTTGCAGTTTACACAATAACTTTAGCGATCCTTAACTAAGAACAAAAATAAAATAAAAATTTCTTTTTGAAAGATAAACGTGTATGAATATTGCATTCACTTACTACGTCATATATGGTTAGGCTACAACCTACGATTATAACGTCATCATTCACCAAGCTTGTAGGCTACATAAAAATGCAGTCTTTTTGTAAAGTCTTTCTATTTTAAAAACTTTATTTTTTCAATTACCTCACTTAAAAACGGCACTGGAATTTTTAATTTCCGTTCGAATGAGCCCTCTCGCGACATTCTAGGACTGCTGGGTTGATATGATCACCCCTGGGAAAAAGAAGAGAAAAACAACAAAGAAACATACAAACACGCGTCCGTGATCGTTCTTCCGCCAAAAAATGCAAAATTCTGCATTTTTGCAGATAGGATCTTGAAACCTCTATAGTAGGATTCTTTGATACGCTAATCTGATGGTGTGATTTTCATTATGATTCTATGACTTAGGGGATGCTTTTTCCTTTCTCGAAATAAGGCACATTTTCTCAGGCTTGTAACTTTTGATGGGTAAGAATAAACTCGATGAAACTTGTATATTTAAAAACAGCATAAAAATCCGATTCTTTTGATGTATCTATTGATACTAAAGTTATGTTTTTTAGAGTTTCGGTTACTATTGAGCCGGATCGCTCTTTACTTACAGTTCGTTACCACGAACTGTTTGATTTGCATTTATGCGCAACAATCGAAATTCTCCTGTGTTGTGTCAATAATAAATACAAGTTTTGGTTACTATTGAACCGGATCGCTCTTTACTTACAGTTCGTTACCACGAACTGTTTGATTTGCATTTATGCGTAACAATCGAAATTCTTCTGTGTTGTGTCAATAATAAATACAAAATAAGTTTGAAAAAAATATAGGGAAACTGTGCGAAATTTTGAGGAGCGGCATGATAGGTCTCGATATTTGTTCAGTCGAAAATGAGAATGTAAACGTTGGTGTAATCAATAAACTAGTTTTCTGTATAGTTTAATTAATCTTTTTGGCTTTTTTTCTCTTTTTTTGTTCTTTTTATCCAATTGTATTTATTGAGGGAATATTGAAATCTTCTAAGTGTTATTATCTTAACATGAAAATAAATCGCCTTTAGATGCTTAAGTGAGTTCTTACCCCAGAGGCGTGAAATTCTTACCCCAGAGACGTGAAAAACTGTAGAAATATTCATTATATTACCCCCCCCCCCAAAAAAAAAAATATGAATAAATATAAGTTTGGCAATCAAAAACGAACAGAAATTAATTTTAAAAAAAGTTTAAAAAAGAAAACTTCCCCGCGAGGGGGGTTGTAGGCACACCCATTCCCCCTCTCCGCCCTGCAACGACATTCCTTCATAATAGTTGATACGAAATTTCACCTCATTGTGCACAATTTCATCAAACATAACTTAAATCAACTTGATCACTAATAGGACACTGCTAGGGTTCCCTATTTTTCTTTTGAAAGGGAAAAAATCAGATATTTTTGCTTTCACATGGGAATTCAAAATGCCAAACAAGGGCATTTTATGAGGTGAGGCTTCGTTGTGATTAATATCATGAGGATCACTTAATGTGTACATATAATAGCATGTATCCCTACATGTTTTGTTTTATGTATGTCATTATATGTTATTCGTTTTGACAGAAAGAGGCTCAACAAAGAGTTGGAAAGAAATATCAACATTCTTTGTCTTCAGAAGAGAAGAAACACTATGAAGAAATCTATGCCGAAAGCATGAAGAAGTATGAACAAGAGCTGGCAGATTTCAGGTAAGCTTCCTTTGAGCACAGTTCTTATGTGTACTGACATATTCATCAATTTTTTGTATGGGTACTTAGTTATTGTACTTACCTGCATATCCATGTGTATTTACTTGCCTACCTATTCTCTTAGACTTGAATTATACAGACGAATCGAGTTTTGATGATCAAATTGCTAGATAAATTAATGAACTTCTGAAGATTTTGCGAGCATTTACCTATTCATGTGTACTTACCTATTCATATGTACTTAACTATTCATATGCACTTACCTATCCATGTGTACTTATCTATTCATGTGTGCTAACCTATTCATGTGCACTTACCTATTCATATGCACTTACCTATCCATATGCACTAACCTATTCATGTGTACTAACCTATTCATGTGTACTTACCTATTCATATGCACTTACCTATTCATATGCACTTACCTATTCATGTGTACTAATCTATTCATGTGTGCTTACCTATTCATGTGTACTTACCTATTCATGTGCACTTACCTATTCATGTGTACTTACCTATTCATATGTACTTACCTATTCATGGGTACTTACCTATTCATCATACACTATATTGAAATCAACGGAGGAAGCATGCAATGGCAAACCGTCGCACGGAAAACATTTTCCCCAATAGACGCTCCCCCATTTCTATTTTGTTCCTGTTTGAATCCATTCTGTTTTTCCCCATTCGCTGCTTTACCTCCAGATATATGAAAACATTTCTTCCTTTCATTATGGAAAAAATCTACAGAATATCCCGGTAGTTTTCTATTTTTAATTATTTCGTTGAGATGTTGCCCAACTTCTGTATTTTTCTCACTTATTTTGTCTCCCCCCCTTTATATGTCACTTTAGTTTAATTTTTTAAAATTGTATATATTATCTAGTTTTTTTTGTTTTTTTTTAGCTTAATCAGTTTTTAACCTTTTTAAACTTAATCTGGCACTGCATTTTAATGACTTTGACCAAGGAAAGATTTTTCATTCTGTTATGTTTGTGGAGGCATTGTTTGTCAGTCTTCTGTCTTCTTGTTATTTTTTTTTTTTTTTTTTTTTTTTTTTAACTCCGAAATTCGAATTCGGCCCTACGGGGCTTGTGATACACATTTTGAAATCTTATCTAACATTGATCTTTAAAATTGTCTGCTGGTCCCCTGTTTAGTGCTTTTATTGATTTTTGTTTTAAGATAAATAAGATTTATTTCAAAATTGGCTATCACAAGCCCCCGTAAGGCCGAGTTTGAATTTCAGGGTCAGTAAATAAAAACAGGCCAAACAAAAAAGTATAAAGAGCAATGAGAAGACTGGCAAAAGAATGCCGAAATTAAAATTGAAATGAATACATTTTGTCGAAATAAATTTTGATAAATTTTGTTGAAGAAATTGAATAAAAATTAATAAATTGAATAAAATTGAAATGAGTAAAATTGAAATTAAAATAAAAATCAATTCATAAGTCATTACTTAAACTGAGATTGATCATATCACGTTTAAAAGATAAAACAAGTAAAACTTAATAAAAAACATAACACATTGAAAAAAGGAAGAGTAAAAAATAAGCGAACAAACACAAAACATGGCCATTTCCTATTAGGTCGTGGTGTAAAAAAGATCAAATACCTGTTTTCTATGCAAAGAAATAAGTTTAAGAGGCGTGAGATAATATATCTAGGGGAGGGGGGGGGGGGTAAGTTACATATAATTAGCATAAATACGCTACTGTTATCTCCATGCAGGCTCTATTATCTCCTGCCACTGACGATCCCAATGATCGTCATGGCCGTACTAATGGGGGGGGGGGGTAAGTTACATATAATAAGCATAAATATGCTACTGTACTTACTTTTACTTGTTGACGTTCAAGCCGCGTCCAGGCTCATCAGGCGACGACATGTCTTCATTCAGAGGTTTCGCTCTAGGGTGGCAGGCTCTATTATCTCCTGCCACTGACGATCCCAACGATCATCATGGCCGTCATGGCTCAACTGTCGTATTTTCTGAACCCTCCGATTGGCTCCAGATCAAACTTCACTGCCGTGAGCTACGTTATTTTTTGGCTTCCTCTTCTCTTCTTCCATATCGACAGTGGCATCTTGAGGCATTTTAATTATAGGGACATTTTGAGGCAGATTTGAGGCATTTTTGCTTATTCGGTCATCTGGTTTGCGCATTGTGTGCCCAAACCATCTCAGTCTCTGCTTAACAATATCAGAGATAAGTGGGCGATCCCCACATCTTCTCCTGAATTCCTCGTTCTAGATTTTATCTGAGAGATGGATGCCCAGGATATAACGGAGGCATTTGTGGTTGAAGGTATCTAAGATCATTATGCTACTGGAATATGGACACATCTTAAGATTCTCAAAATAACTATAGAGGTATTTGAATCCAATGGGCGTGTGCTATGTTCTGCTAAGGCAACAACTGCTTTTGTTGAGTAGTTGAGTACAATATAAGGTCAGAACTGTGCACATATGTACAGGATTTTTCAGATATGATCAGGATTTAGCTGATTCCTGAAAGTTCAATTCACCTGACTCAACTGCTTTCTTTAGGGTATAAAACAAATTTTGTCAAGAAAACGATTTTAGCCCTCTTTTCACCAGGAACAGAATTTTTGTCCATTATTGCTGCAGAAGCTGTGGTCAAAAATTGCACCTGCTGTACTGCCGGTATAAATTTTTGACTCGTCTCTTAAAAGAAAATCTTGCAAAAAAACAACAACAGGATTTCTACACCCCCCCCCCCCGACTATATATTTCCTTTACTTTTTCTGGTCATAGTCAATTTGTTCTTGTTTTTCAATAAAATAGTGGATTAAACATCTTATCCTTCTTCTAGATCAAGACATCCCGAAGTTGCAGTTGAGACGGATGCAAAGAAAAAGCCTGAGAAAAAGAAGACAAAACAGGTAACTTTTTATAAGGTGAAGGTTCGGGGGGGGGGGGGGGGGGGAGGTTTCGAAATTAATCGTAAGAAGACTTAAGTCGCTTCAGCTAAGATTAAATGGGGTTTGAAGAGGTGTTATCATGTAACGGCATAATTGCCTGCGCAGATGGCTTTTCTTAACTATTAAAGTTGCTGGTGTATGGATTATGGATCGATCATGTGAGTAACTTTATTTACCTTTTTTTCTCCTTGGATTTAGTCACCGTTGCCAGTCAATTTTTTCAATTCAATGCAAGGTTTGATGACGGGAGGTTAGGTTAGGTTTGGTTAGACAAGGTTAGGTTGGTTTTGGTTAGCTTAAGTTATGTTTATAACCCATTTCTGATATTTAGAACCAAATTTAACCTAAACTAACTTAACCTAACCTAGCTTTAACTTTTACCATCTTAGGTTGCGTAAGACTGGAAAAGAATCTAACTCGCAAAGCTAATTGAATTAAAGGAGCAAAACAGGAATTTTGAACATTCACCGGTGAATTAGCTTGGTTTCGGACATTCACCGTAACTTTATATATATATATATATATATATATATATATATATATATATATATATATATATATATATATATATATATATAGACACAATACGAAGTTGTAATCGTTATATAGATGGGATATGCAATTAATAAATTTTTAATGTCAAGTCTGACTCTGAATCTCAGTCTTTGAACCATAGAAAATAAATAATAATGTCCTGAAGGTATTGCCTGTCTTAACACGTCATTAACTAAAACAATTCAACTGTAATAAAGCTTTGTCCTTATTTCAGTTGAATTGTTTTAGTTAATATTGTGTTAAGACCCGATAAAGACACGATATCGTGTAAAAAAAGGGATAAAAGAAGCTTGACTTGCCCGGTCTCAAACACCCAAACTGTACACGCACGTAAAAAAAAAGCGATAAAATTTTCTCACTGAAACACTCCCTGTCATTCCCAAAAAAAAAAAAAAAAAAAGAAGAATTTTAAGAAAGATGAACAATGGACCAAATTCATAAACCTTTAAATAGTGCAGTGTCAATAACTTATAATCTTAATATCTATTTTATTTCATAATATGCACTTTCCTTATTTGTTTGTTTTTCTTTTTTATGTATTTAGGCACAGTTGTATGATCAAAATAATGTCTGCTATTTTCATGTGTTAAGACCCGATAAAGACACAATATCGTGTAAAAAAAGGGATAAAAGAAGCTTGACTTGCCCGGTCTCAAACACCCAAACTGTACACGCACGTAAAAAAAAGCGATAAAATTACCTCACAGAAACACTCCCTGCCATTCCCCCCAAAAAATAGAAAAAAAAAGAATTTTAAGAAAGAAGAACAATGGACCAAATTCATAAACCTTTAAATAGTGCAGTTTCAATAACTTATAATCTTATATCTATTTTATTTCATAATACGCACTTTCTTTATTTGTTTGTTTTTCTTTTTTATGTATTTAGGCACAGCTGTATGATCAAAATCATGCCAATCAGACCATCAAGTCGGATCTCGTTTGGGACAACAATGACAGTCCTTATCTTGACAAAGCCGATTTTTGAAGGCCGACCAGGGCTTGTCCCCATCCGCACCATCCCTTTGTTCGTCATAGCTACTGCAACAGACGCTTTGAAATGGAGGAGGTCAAGGGTGCCGACAGGGCAGGTTTTTCTGTAGAGAATCCTAGCGTTGACAACAGCAACATCAAAGAAATGGTGGAAAAGGCGCATGTACCAACGTTTGTTTCGAAAGTCGTTTTTGTAAAGTGAAGTCAGCGAATCCATCAAATTCACGCCTCCCATACACTTATTATTTTTCTTCACTACGTATGGCCTTTCAACCGCCGCTTTCGATTTCGCTGTGCTGCACCATCTCTGGACACTGTCATTTGGGGCATAACCAGCGAAGGATGAACAAACTTTTACGAGTTTGTTGTCTTTCCAGCGTAAAATCGTCACTCCTTCAGCAGACGTAGCAAACGACGAGGTTCCTCGCTTTTTCTTTTTCATTTCGACTTCTGTTATTAGCTTAGGTGCAGCATCTCCAAGTCGATTTGCGCGAAGGGTTCAACACTATAAATCTTTTCCTTTGCTAGTGCTTCCACCAGAGATACCGAGGTAAAAAAGTTGTCGAAATACACTTTAGAGTTTGTGTTTTCGAGGCCACGAGTGAGTTTCACAACCACGTCTCCTCCACACCCGTACGCTGGTGGGTTGTGGTTGACACTGCTGCTTTGATATGGCTCAAAATCGTACACATGTCCTGAGACTCGAGCCCAAACCCAAATTTTGAAACCTTACTTAGTTGGTTTAGATGCCATATACTGCTTGAGGCTGCTTCTTCCCTTGAAAGCGACCAACATCTCGTCTATTGAACTGTATTCTTCGTCGGCCATTGCTGCTTTAAGAGAGTTGCGCAACATCTCCGAATCTGGGCAGATCTTGTAGTATTTCTCACCATCAGGGCTACTTTGCTGAGTAGCGAACTGTAAAGATTCTCTAATCTTTTCGAACCTTTTTCTTGAAATATAATCTGGAATCTGAGGTAGCCTCAGGCTATTTGACCAGTAGTTTTCAATTCTTGGGTATCGAACATAGCTCATTATCAGAAGGCATCCAACATAGATGTATAGTTCTGCTGATGTCAAATTCAACTCATACCCTTTTCTTGACAATGCGTAAGCGTTAGACTCCCTGACGACCATTGCAAGAATTTCGTCGGAAAGAAGTCCATCAAAGAAATCGACAGGATCCGACTCGTTGATGGGACTGAGCAGCACCCGACCATCTCCAGTAAACGGAGGAACCGACTCAGCTAGAGGATTATTGACATTGGCTCTCCAAATACGTCGTCTGGCCTTGACCAGTTTAGACTTCGGGTTGTCTCGTGGAACTTTGGTTTTAGCTGCAATTCCACTGTTAGACTGTGAAAGAGTGGTCTGTGATCTTCCATCTGAAACTGAACTGTTGACAGCAGGGTCTGCTTGCGACGTCGAAAAAGAAGCAGAACTATTGGGCTCCGTGCTTGGGGTTTTCCTTTTCGTCGCATAAGTTCTAGCAACACGCTGGAGAGGTGGTTCCGTTCGATCAGGTTCCGCTACCTCGTGGTCTACACAGTCTTCGTCTGTAGCTCTCTCTTGCGTATCTCTAGCCGCTGGGCTTGATCCGGTAGCGAGTTGTACGTCCTCTTCTTCACCTAGAGGCTGCCAAGTGGGATCTCTGCCATCTTCTTCGTAGGAGGAAAGATATGATTGGTCTGAATCAATTCCATTGTCACTATTGTCTTCAAACATAATTTTCAAGATTTTTTCTTTATGCCTGATTTTTAGTCAAGTCATCTGTAAAGAACAGAAGCTTTACTAATTTGTTAGCACATGGTACAAGTAGGGACAAATGTACAGTAGTGTTAGCTGTGGCATTCTACGGAAACTATACGGAACGAAAACTATACAGAAAGCTGACGCTAATGGGCAGTGTCCTCATGCGGGGACAGAAAGAAAATAGATGGCTTAACTATATGAAATATTCAGAAGTCGAAAAAATAACTATAAGACACTACTAAGGGTACGAATCCTCTGAAAAAAAATTGCCGAATTCCCTAGGTCAGCGATGATGTCTATAAAATAAAGAAAAAGCGGAGTTACCTTGCAAATCCTTGATAAAACTCAAATTACAATTTTCTGCTAAAATGGCAGGAAGAAAGCACAGCTTATCCGGTAGACGGCTCTTCAGGGTCGTTTATGGAAGAGTCGGCAAGCAGATGGCACCAGGAAACATATGTTAAAAGCTCAGCTTTGGGTAAAGAGGGGGTTACAATTAAGTGTCCTCAAAACCAACCAGCGCCCGCGAGAGGGTTAAGATTAAAACTGAGAGCTTGGGGCGGTCATGAGATGAGTGTCACCCTTTTTATCTTTTTTTTTTAGGGTGGCATAAATAATAGTTTTTCTTTTACATGTTAAAGAAAGTAACGAAAGGTTTTCGCAGTGTCACATAACCATCTTTCGATAGTTTGAACCTCTTTTTCAGCATGTCTGAGCTTACCATAAATATAACAACACTCATTTCTTTCCTTTAGTCCAATAAGAAATTTAGCAAGCATTCTTTCTATTCAACTTCCAGTTATTATCTTTTCTTTCAAAAGTTAAGTTGGTTCTTTTCCTATTATTTAATTGGATACTACATTAAACTTATTCCAAAGGTTTCAGTCTTGTCTGCAGATTCTTACAGGTCAAGTGGAAGTCTAGCTAAAAAGGGGATTTTTTTCAATTTTTTAGCAGGATATCTTGTACCCTCCCTCTAGATTTACCTTTTATCATTATTCTGTTGTTTATTCTTTTATCTTTTGCTTTTTTTAGAAAGAAAAACCAGCCAAGAAGGATGTTGTTGCTTCTGATTCTGAAGATTCAGACTTTATTGAGCCAAAAACCAAAAAAACAAACTCGACCGTGACACAAGCCAAAAAGGTTCAGAATGTACATGAGACCGACTTAAAAAAGAAAAAGCCAAAATCTAATGATAGTGAAGAAGAAAAAAGTGCTGCAAAGAATAAGAAAATAGGGGAAGAAAGGATGAACGGCAAAGTACAGAAAAGAAGGGAAACGGAAAGTGAGGACAGTGACTCTGAAGATGAAAAACCTGCTAACCAACCCACGATGAAACCGGCAAATCGTACAAAACGAAAAGTGCTAGAAAAGAAGCAGATAGATTTAAAGGGTGTAGACTCAGAAGACTCACACGAAGTGAGGATGAAGAAAAGCCAAACGAAAAAGTTGATGGTTTCTGCTAAGGCTGATGAAAGTGATGCAGAACCAATGCCCAAAGTGACAGCTTCGACCCCAAAATCTACAGTTTCCCTTGCTCGGAAAATTCCTACTGAACAACTGATGCTTGACTCTAGTGATGAAACAGATGAAGAAACAGCTGTTGTCAAATGTTCAACAGCTAAACCTGGAAATAGGGAGCGAAATATTCAGTCTGTTAAACTTCAACGTAATAAGGACTCCTCTTCTGAAAGTGAAGAGGATGGAGAACTGCTGAGAAAAGAAACGTCAAAAACGAAAGACGAAAGTGATGATAGTGACAATACAACGCCGTCGCCACTGCCAGTAAAGCCTATAAAGAATGCGCCGGATAATCTGAAGAAAAAAGTACAAAAAGATCAGAAGACTTACTTAAGCCTCAGTGAAATGAAAAGGCTCGAATACCATGAATTGATTGATGCTCTGAAAAAGGCTGTTCCTGGCTTTCCTGCACGGAGCTCATTGTAAGTTTAGTCTTCCACCTCTCTTTCATCTGTTTCTCCTCCTTACTTCTCATTTTCTCTTCTCCCAATCCTGTCTTTCTCCTTCCTCTTCTCAATTGCTTTCTCTGAACAGGAAGGGGTGCCGAAAAAGACGTTACAATATCTGTAAATTTCGATTTTTGTGTTCTATGGAAAAGATTTTTTATTCAAATTGATCTTACTCCTACTAATAATAATAATTCACCACAGCACAAAGCCGCCTGAGGCCAACGCAGCTACGCAAGCTCCTCCATCCCAATCTAATATTTTTTGAAATAAATATCTTGTCTTATCTTATTCAAAGCCTCCCTCTTTACACCATCCTAGGAAGTTCTCAGTTCTCTTAAATCTTTCTTTATGACATCCTCCCACCCCAAACGCGGACGACCTGCTTTCCGTATATCCCTAGATGGTTCGCCGAAAAGGACAATCTTTGGTAATCTGTCATCCTTCATTCACAGAACTTGCCCTAGCCATCTCAACCTTTCTCTCTATATAGCCCTTGAAAGCGGGATTGAACCATGCTTTTCATATAGCCTACTGTTCGAAATACGGCCAGTCAGTTTGATACCCAAAACAAACCACAGGCAATTTCTCTGGAAAACATCTAGCAAATATTTTTCAATTTTCGGAGCACCCATGCTTCCGACTCATATTCGACTACTGTCATCACTGTATCTTCCAATATTCTAATCTTGATTCGCAGACTTATCTTCCTGTTCTTCCAAACTTTTGCACCTGTAAAAAAAAACATCCTGAGTCATGACTATTTTACTTTTAACATCTTCACGTCTCCCACCGTCTTTACTTGTAATACTACCAGGGTAAGTGAAACTGTCCGCTTAATCAATCGTTCGTTGTGTTTTGCGACAAAATACGAAGAACAAAATCTTCTTAACATTAATTTTCAAACCCTGCTTAAATAGTGATTTAATACGAAACCAGCTTAACCGCAACATTGTTATTATCGTAGATAGCACTAATCACTTTAATGTATGTGTCGGGTTATACAAGGATAAGACCTTCGGTAAAGTATTCTGTCAGCTGAATCGAACGCCTGCTCAGAATCTATAAAACTGAGGACCAAAGGTGTTTGATAACTCAAGCACTTCTCAATTATTAACCTAAGGGTGAAAAGTTGGTCGGCGTATCCTCTACCTTTTCTGAAACCACACTGTTCTTCTCTTAAAACTTTGTCTGCAGCATCTCTTAGTCTAAAAAGTATCATCATACTAAGTAATTCACTACCTACGGAAACTAGGCTAATGTCTTTATAATAACAACACTCACTCTTATCACCTATCTTTTACAGGGGTTTAAGTAGGGTTTTCCTAAAACTACTAGGTCCTTCCCCCTTTTCAATATCATAATCTTCAGTAACTTGTCCTTAACCTCATAGTCATCATATTTCATAAACTCATTTCCCACACTATCTGCACCTGGGGCAATGTTATTTGTTATTCCTTTTATAACTGTCACTAATTCTTCCTCACAAAATAAATCTTCCTTCACATCCAAGGTGTCACAAACTTTTTCATTTTCCTCTATATCTTTTTCTGTAACTCTATCCCGATTTAGCATATTTGTAAAATGTTCTGCCCATCTCTCTTTAACCCTTTTCTTATCACTAACTATGGCCTCGTTCCTATCTTTAACTGGGACAAGTCCAGATTGACTACTCCCTGTCAATTTACTAGCATGCCAGTACAGTATTTTAATATTATGTCGTCTAGCTCTATCTTCCGGATCCTCGGTAATTTTATCCGTGGTCTCCACTTCACACCTTCTTAGCCAATACTTTAATGTTTTCCCCACTTTCTTTAAATTCCTCTTATTTTTATATGATTTATCAATGAGATAATTTGTTCTTGGCTGTTCATATTGAGTTTATTCTGCTAGCATTATGTTGGGCTTATCGTCAAGGGTACTAGCTTCCACCCATACCCGAAAGAAGAGGGAGGGATGAACCTTCAAGATGGTTCCAATCACCCCAAAATCTAGTTTTTATCCTACAATGTATTGTAAATGGTGCTTTTTCTATATTTTTCGTATTTAATTTCTAACCTTTAAAGTGATGGGGTATCAAAAGACCATGGCACTTTTATAAGAGCGATTGGTTCAAAGTGCTGCTTTTTAGTTCCTCTGGGGGAGTGGATTTTTCGGCACTATGTAATATATGGATAATGATTAGAGTAATAAAAATTTATTTATTGAAAAGCCAAGATGAGCCATGACAAAAAGAACAATTGACAGCATCTAATGTCAAACAGCCAACAAAAGCCGTGACCAAAAGAACAAAAAAAATAATTGACAGTATATCATGTCAATTGCAAACACGATACATCATCAACATGTAGAAGATAATTTCTTAAACCTTAGGCTTGCCATAACATAATGGCTTGCCATAACACAATGGCTTGCCATAACATAAAAAACGAACAAAAATGGGTTTTCTTAAAACCAAACGAAAATACTGATTATTTTCGTTTTCATTTACATAATGAAAGTGTCATCAACCACTCAGTTCTCAAAGGGTTTGTGAAAAAAAAAAATGCAATTATTAAAATCAGAAATCATATTTCTCCAAGTTATTTAATTTCTGGTTCATTTGTTTGAGTTAATGAATTTTCTTTCATTGGCCAGTCATTTACCAGTATCCTTCGATGACAGTTCAAAGGCTTTTGGATTTTGTGCAAATCGTGGATATTGGGGAATGACTTAGTTTTGGTTGTTAGGTATTAGGTTTTCGTTCTTCCAATTGTGGCTTTTATTGAATTTTATTCATCTTTTGACTTCGGTTTTTCATCGTTTTTATTTTTTTTTACATTGATTCTCCGCGTCTGTTTTTGGTTTTTTCTTTGTCCTTTTTTGTCGTTTCCTTGAATATTGTTTTTGTTTGCGCTGAAGAAGAGAGGCGGTTGCCCTTTTGAAATATTCGTTTTTGTTGTTTCAGTTTTTCTTCTTTTTTCAATTCCTGTTTTTTCAGTATTTTCGTTTCAGTCTTATAAACCCCATTTTTGTCCGTTTTTCTTTAAATAAACATGCAGGAAAGGAGCTATGTGGTTCTGTCCTAGTTTCAAAAATTTCTCCAGCTTTAAAATTTCCGCAAAAATCCTTCTTTTTCTTCATTTTTATAAAAAAAAAATTATCAATAAACCTTCCCCAAAAATTATTTCCATAATTTTACCAATTCTTTATAGTCACCTATAAAATTGAAAAGATTTTCCCAAGTGCCCCTACTATTTGTTTAAAGCAAGAGCAGGTTTGATGCCTAGGCTGTCCCATATACTTTCTTCTTTCCTCAGGTAGCTTATATGTAATAGCCCTAATATGCTGTTATATGTAATAGCCCTAATATGCTATTATTTGCAGGGGAGCATTAGATGTTTTTATGGAAATTTATCCTATTACCAGAGATCTACAAAATGCTAGGAAAAAATTCAAGAGATTGGAGCCCAAGGAACAGGAAGAAATTATTTCTATGTATCGCCAAGAACAGGATGATTACGAAAAAAGGATAAAACAGTTTTTTGCCGTGAGTTTTTTCATATTTTGTGTTTTTAGTTGTAATGACACATTTCTAGCATCTGTTTTCAGTTTGCTCCAGGAATTTTTTTTACTAAAACTCGTTAAAAAAAAAGAAAAAAATCTTTATATTTGATTGTAGTCTTGTATTTTTATGCAAATCTAATGAGAATAAGTAGTGTAACTTATAATAATTTTTATTAGTTTTTGGAGTTTCTTTTTTGGTCTGTTTATTTTATGTATTTTGTCATGTTTTCATAATATATATATATATATATATATATATATATATATATATATATATATATATATATATATATATATATATATATATATATATATATATATATATATATATATATATATTATAACAATATTTCATTGTTTTTTTTCTTTTATTTTTATTTCACTTCATTTATAATTTATAGTTGGTTTACTAATGAAACTTTTTGTGGGGTTAATTGCTTAATAAATCATTCATGGTTAATATCTAACTTTGATATATTGTAAAGATAGTTTAATAAAATAATTTAATTTTCTATAACCTTTTTCAATGACGGATCTCTTAAGTATTTTTACATATTTAAAAATTGTTATATCCCAATATATTATTTACCAGAATATAAATGATGTCTGTAAAAAAATTCGAATCAATTAAAATTCTATATATCAGTTTTTATAGTCCTACTGAGCATCTTATAAGTTAAAATAATGTTCGTATCCAGGCCATATGTTCAAGGCGTTCAAGGCCGTATCCAGGGGAGGGGGTAGAGGGTTTGACCCCCCTTCCCCGAAATTTTTTTCTGGCTTGTAAAAACGTGACAAAAAGGAATGTAAAAGAATTTTTATGCTTTTTTGGAAGTTTTTTTGTATCCCCCCTCACAAAAAATCTTTTTTAACCCCCACCCCATCCCCCAATAAAAATCCTGGATACGGCCATGTCTACATTAGAGCGTCAATACATTAGAATGTTACACACGTTCGAACGTTAGAACGTTGAAAAACATTCGCCTAGCCTTCAGTTCTCTGTTCAGACAGAAAAAATCACAACTGGCAGACCGTCGAGTGGTCTTGCCATCGCGATAAATAAAAAGTTCGCCGCTTCTTTGGTAATATAGGATAAGATATTTATTTTAAAAAATCGATATCACAAGCCCCGAAGGGCCGTGATACATTTTGAAGGGCCTTAAAAATTCAAATTTTGGAATCAAAATATCATATATAAAAAAAAAAACTGGCAAAGGATTCAGAAACCAAAACTTAAAAAAAAAACAAAAAAAAACAGAAAGACTAATCTGTCACTAACTAGGACATTTCACAGTTTTTCAACATTTAAACTGTGAAATGTCAATTAAAAGGATAAAAACTTTTCAAGCTAAACTAAAATTAATAAATACAAAAAGGACATTAAAAAAGTAGAGGGGGTAGAATAAGTGAACAGTATCCAAAATAATAAAGAGAGAAACTAGCGGAATATTTTGTTTATCTTTTCTGTAATAAAGTGGACAAAGGTTTTCTCGTATCTAGAGGTAAAGCAGCGAATGGGGACAAGATAGAAATTCAGAACCGGCCCGAAGTGTGTGGAATCTGGACGAGGAGTGGCGTTTGGGGAAAATCCTTTCCGTGCCAGGATTGGTAGATTTGAGAAAATCTTATATTGCTGTTGAGTTGGGATGTTTTATAACGGTGTGTTTTTCTATACCTGCTAATTATTGTAACCACGCTTCTAACCAAAATTTTGAGTCATTCGAAAACAAAGATCGAAGTGACAAAGATCGAAACTTCAGAGTCAAGTTGGCAGAAGTTGTTTTGTCATGCGTTGTGACCAACAAGAAACTGAAAGTTTCGTCACTGCAAATTGCACAATTTATTTTCCCTCATCACTTTCGTCTACTATATCTGTGCTATCTAAATCAGCGTCTTTCTTTTGTGTTTTTAACTCTTAATCGACTTTAAACCCCGATTTTATCCCGGTTGATCATCCATATCCTCAATCTGCCACTATTGCCACAACAAAAATATATTTGAAGAAATAAAAATCGAGAATGGGTTTTTTTAAGGATAACGAAAACACTAGACGAACAAATCGAATTTATCGATTTGTGGACAAAAAGAAGGGAGCTGGAGGGCGGCCACCTCCCTTCTTCAGGGCTCTCAGAAAAATTAGGAGAAAATGTAAAAGAAATATATTGATTAAAATTTCCCCCTACCCCCAAAAAAGGCCACCTGGGATAAAACCAAACAACGCGGAAAGAAAAAAAAAAAAAAAAAAAAAAAAAAAACCAGAGTTGGAAAAATTTAAAATCTAAAAAAACCCCAAAAAAACTGAAAAAGAACTGAAATGACAAATAAAATCAAAATTAGCAGAATTGGAAATTTTTTTAAGTTAATTCCAAAAGTGGAAAACTCTCATTCTATACGTTTGAATGACTGAATTTGTTATTCGCAAAGTAAATAAATAGTTACCTGGGGAAAACTACGTCACATGCCATCTAATTTTAATCATTACTTCTTGTGCGTGTGGAGCGTGTGTGCATTACTTGGAGCGTGTGTCATTTTTGAATGAGAAAATGATATAAGATTATCTTTGGGATGGAATAACTATCAGATTCTTGTTTGAGAAAACCATTATACAAATCAGTTATTCCTGTTTTTGTGTTGAATTTCCCCGTTGTTTGGTTTTAGTCGAAATTTATTTGTATTTTCATCTAATTTCTCTGATAGCACTGAAGAAGGGAGGCGGTTGCCCTCCCGGGATATTCGTCTTGTTCGTCCAGTATTTACATCGGCCTTAGAAAACCCCAATCTCAATCCTAAAATTTGTATTCGTTATGGGAGGTCACTGTGGTTTTCAAAATTATGTTGTTGTCTCAGATAATGCTACCATATAATACCCTCCAGGGAAGGCTATGGGAAAACAGTCGGATTTCATGACGGCTTAGGGTTGCACAGTGCAAAAATAACTTTCTGGCAATTTTGACCACCGTCGGATGCTGAAAAAGAATTTGTGTCTGTGCAGTAAACACTTTAAAAGCGTTCGACTTAACATAATATTCGCATGTTATTCATTCTCTATCGAGAACTTTCTTCGTCCCACTGCGGAATGTCTTGCACTATCTGAGCAGAAGAAAATTCATTTTCTTCCGCTTCAACAAAAGTCTGCTCCGGTTGTTACTTTGAACTCATAGCCGGTACATTTCTAGTAAAAATGTTTTTTTTGGCATTTCTTTAAAAATGGATCGGCTTTTGGACAGCTTCCGTAAGCACCGCGCAAGTGCTGTCAGCCACTTTCCGAATACTTTGAAGTTTAATTTATGTTTGTGTAAATAGTTGAGATGTTATCATTTTTTAAGTACTTAAGATGATGTAAGAGATGTAAGAGCATGTAAAGTTATGTAAACGAGGATACAGAGGAATTTTCTTTGGATGTAATGACAAACATGTGTACGCCCCTCTCTTTTTGCTAAAAACAGAAAATTTAAAAATCCTCCTAAATTTCTTTTCAAATATAAAACACTAATTTCTGGAAATTTTGGGTTCCAATTTAAAAGAGAGCCACCGAGGATGGTTCAAAGTTTTTCTGGCACAAAGCCAAAAGAAACAAAACAAAACCCTCAAAGCATTTTTTATTACGTGATTTCGTCAGTTAAACCATTTAAAGGCCCATTCATAATGAGATTTTACCAAGAGCTAGATAAGATTCTCCAATTGAGGTTCAGCCAATTAGAAAACTACTGAGATTTAGCTAGCACTAATTTGAGCCAATCAAATTTTTCATAGAATTTCCTAATTGGCTGAAAAATTCAATGAGAAATTCTGATTGACTCAAACTAGCGCTACTAACTGGAACTACCGGAACTAAGTTCCTGTATAAGTAAAATCCCATTGTGAACTGACCCTAATTAAAGATAAAATCCCATTGTGAACTGACCCGTTTTAAGATGACCCGTTTTAAGAGATGTAAGAGATAACGACGATGACACTTTTTGATGACAGTTGAAAAATGTGACATCTCATTCTATTTAACTTTTGACAATAACCGAAAAATCGATGATAGTAAATTGTCGATTTGCCCAAAACATGTATTTGCACCTGAGTCCTTGGGCTTTCTTAAATTATGCCTTGTATATTGACATCTTGGCACTATTTCCGTTTCATGGCGCTTCAGCTCAGAAGTGTAATGGGAGATGGGGTCCAATCATCCACTGCTTGCGCACACCCTTCCTGTTTGACTTCTCTCCAGATTTCCCCGGGTGCCCATTCGGATCTGAATCGACTCTGTCTGAGCTTACAGAGTCGATACTCTGGCCCTGAATCTCTCTTGTGCTTGGTGTGAATGTTTTCTCCGATGTATCCGTTTTATATATCTTTCTTTCTCTTCTTTTTTACATGGCCCACGTGGTTTACGAAAACATAAAATATGTAAATCAAATATAGTTATTATTTTATTGCTGTTTTTTTAAACAAAGTCAAAACAAAACAATGACATCAAAGCTTAGTATTCTTGTTTTGTTTTTGTTTTTTTCTTCTTTTCTTTTGCGAACAAGATGAAACTAAAAACGGTTTTTTCGTGATTTTTTGTATTTTTTTTTCTAATGTCATTCAGTCTGGCTGATAAAACAACTATACCAGAGAGGAATGTACCCCTTTCCTAATAAATATTCGTTTCTAATTCACATTTTGTAAGGTAATTTACCCTGAAGATGTCTTTATTAATAAAAGAGAATAAAAATAATTTCCTTTAATTTTCTTATTTGTTTAGGACCTGGACAAAGAGGAAAGAGCCTTTTTGAAACTTGCTGCTCCCGTAATAGCCGAAAAGGTTAGTGATCTGTGCATTTGTTTTCTACCAACACCATCTAGTGTTATATATATATATATATATATATATATATTTGTATAGTTAAAGATTACGTTAAGTAAAGATAATATGAAGTTAAGGATTCTTTTTTATTTAGTGTTTTACAGACAAATAAAAATACAGAACAACCAATAGACAAGCAAAACAACCTATAGCCTAGAAATACTTTCTGAATATATAATAATATATATATATATATATATATATATATATATATATATATATATATATATATATATATATATATATATATATATATATATATATATATATATATTTATATATATATATATATATGTATATACACATACATACATACAATGTCCAGGCTTAATTCCAGAAAGTCTTTTCTTAGAATGTATCTTATATATTTTTTAAATTAAATCCCATTCCTGCTAACAGAACCTCTTACAAATGTTCGATAAGCCTCGTTTTATTTGGTGTGAAACTCAGCATTTCTAGGCTATTAGTTGTTTTTCTTTTCTATTGGTTGTTTTGTATTTCTATTTTTCTGTAAAAACTAAATAAAATTGGCCTAATCCTTAACTTTAAGAATTTCCTTAACCTTTGCGGGCAATCAGAGATTGGACTATGTTCTTGGATTGAGCCCAAAGCTCTTGTTCAGAGGAGTCAGCGCGATGTTAGGTCTCTCTCCAAGAAATGGGCAATAGATTTAAAATTGAAATAAAAATTATGGTTGAATAATTATAATGATCCAAAAAATTTGTCACAAAATTAACCTGAAATCTAAACGGAAGCAGAACAAGTCTCAACTAGAGCGCTGTGATGTAGGCAAATTTGAATGGAAGAATTTAAAAATGCTTCATGTGGATTTTGGCTTTTTCGTTTTACTTAAGTATGGAAAGACAATATTAGGTGGAATTAGTTGGTCTTGGCTCTAGGCCGTATCCAGATTTTTTTTTGGAGGTTGGGGGGGGGGGTATTTTTGTTCAGTGTGGAGGAAGGTACAAAACGCATCAAACATTTGTTTATATGCATTAGGAGTTGGATCAAACTTTGGGGTAGTTCAAACCCTGCGATCCCCCTCCCCCAGGATACGGCCTTGCTTGCCCCTAATTACTAAACTTTTACCAGTCACAATAGAGCAATATTTTGGCCACACCCTGTGCATATTTAGTATAGACGCTACGGGTCATCTGTGTTCTACGTAATTAAGAATATATATAGAAATAAATAGATCAGGGACGTACGCAGGGGGGAGGCCTCCGGGCCCGGCCCCCCCCGAAATCTCATGATTTTTTTCATTTTCCCATAATTTTCTTATTTTTCTCACAGAATAATGGATTTGAAGGATTTGGCCCCCCCCCCTAAACAAATTCCTGCGTACGTGCCTGAAATAGACTATGTTTTGAATTATACTGTCGTTTATATTGTGGCATCCTCTAGAAAAAAAACTTACTGCGATTCAGTGAGAATGGTAAATAGATCATCTTGGTGAATAGATCTCAGTTATGATTTACTCTAAAGAAAATCATTGTGTTTATTTCTTTTTTTTAATTGTAACCCTCCCCCCTCCCCTCAAAAAGAAAAACAGTTTTTGAAAGTTACTCCTCAGCATAGTTGCCAGGTTTTCGGCAGAACGTATAGCCCAAACCGACGCAATCACTAGCCCAGAAATAGCGAACGCTATTATAACCTTATTATGGCTGTATTGTATTGCTATTATGGATAAAACGAGAAAAAAAATACATTCGGCATATCTAATAACTTACACATAAGAGTAGGTCAGAAGCAAAATAAGAGCTCTGTGAACGACTAAAAATTACCGCCCCTCCACGTATGCTGTCGTAAAAGTGACTAGTGTTTTTACTGAATTAAAAAAATATATAAAAGCAAAAAGGTGAATTATCCTTTACGCCCTCAGTTTATTGCAAGCATACCTTATTTTAGCTTGCACCAGCTATCGGCTACGAAAATAGAAATTCCAGAAACAGATCAAGGCAAACAACATCCCCAAGGAATTTTTTAGAACCCTACTACAGTGCTAAATCTGGATTCACTAGCTTTTAAAGAATTTGGAAAATTGTGCTCAGTGCAACTTTTTGTAATTAATTGCAATTACTTAATGAGCAAGTGCAGTTATTATTATTTACTGAATACCGTTTGGACAGCAAAACTAAATTGACACTAGTAATTTCAAATTTTTTAGAAATGGTTAAGTCTAGTGGCCTAGCTTTCCCCCTCTATGCGCCTATATCCTTCATATTGTACCAACAATTATAATTAAAAAAAAAAAATAGAAATTAAAAATCTTGCAGCTCCATAGCACCTATTTAAGAGGTTCTAACACAAGACTTTTAATTTATCTTAACATGTAAATACTTCAAGAATTTTCTATCAAACAATTCGTGGTGACGAGCTGTAAGTAAGGAGCTACCCGGGACAATAGTAACCGAAACTCTAAAAAACGGAATTTTGATACTAATAGATATATGAAAAGAATCAAATTTTTATGTTGGTTTACAATCTATAACTTTTATTAAGTTTAATCTTATCCATCAGAGGTTAAAAGCCTGGAAGGGTTGTCTTATTTTCGAAAAAGGGGCAAACACCCCCTAAAATTTGAAGAATCTTAATGAAAATCCCACCATCAGATTTAGTGTATTAGAGAACCCTACCATAGATGTTTCAAGCTCCTATCTGCAAAAATGTGGAATTTGTATTTTTTGCCAGAAGAAAGATCATGGGTGCTTGTTCATTTGATTTTTTTTTTTTCGGGGGTGATCGTATCGACCCAGTAGTCCTAGAATAATGGAAAGGAGCTCATTCGAACGGAAATAAAAATATCTAGTGTCCTTTTTAGGTGATAAAAAAAAGTTGGAGGGCAACAAGGCCCCCTCCCGCGCCCCTTTTTTCTCAAAATCCTCTGATCAAAGTTTTTAGATAGCCATTTTGTTCAGCAGAGTTTAAAGGCGTAATAACTATGCCTTTTGAGATAGCATGACCCCCCCCCCCCCAAAGCCCCTGGGGAAAGGTCTTTAAGTTACAGTATTTGTCCATTATTTACGTATAGTATTTGTTATGTATGCATACATTTTTCGGGGGGGGGGGTTTCTGCTGGTGGGATTTTCTACGGGGATAACTTTTTATGGGGAGGGAAGTTTCCTGGGGGAGAATATTTCGGGGGAAATTTTACCCTGGGGGAAATTGCCAGAATTCCTATACGAAATTCGTCTTATGTCTTGCTTTTTCTTTGCCGACTCAATTTTAAGCGTTGATATGTTAAAGGTAATTCCCCGGGGTAAATTTTCCCAGGATTGAATTGTCTAGAGAATATATCCGTGGAGAGAACGTATTTTTCTATGGAGGTGTAGCCAGATTTCCTGGCATTATTTATAAGACGATTAGAAATTAAATATATAAAAAAACAAGTTTTATCAACTGAAAGTAATGGGCAGCATTGAAACTTAAAACAAATAGAAATTATTATGTATATGAAGGGGTTGTTCTTCTCCAACACCTCGCTCTTTACGCTAAAATTTGAATTCTGTCTCAATTCTTTTAGGTTTCAATAAGCACTATTGAGCAAAATTCTATATCCTTATTTGGACGGTAAACGGTCTACATACTTTTGTTTTCAAGTAATGGTGATGAAGATACGGGGTGGAATACCTACAAATGACAAATGAGAAGGGGGCACCCACAGCCTAAGACAAATTCTAATTATATTTTGGTCCAAGACTCCAAAGAAGGTAAATGACCAAACACATATAACAAACAGTTGTTTTTTTTTTAGTTTCAAGTGAATTCAATTTCTAGCCCAAAAGCAGCGAGATTTGAAATATTGTAGCCCAAAAACCCGCCTCGCGGGTTTTTAGTCACTTGTCCATGAAGCTGAAAATTTAATAGCCCAATTGGCGGGAAATAGCCCAACCAGGCAACACAGCTCCTTTGAGTGTACAGAAACACTTAAAAAACTCATCGAAATTAGTTTATTTGCATTTTTGTTGCGTCTTTAGGAGTCGGACAAATATTTCAGGGGGGGTCACACTTGGACCTCCCCCTCCCTGGATACGGGCTTGATACTTAGATAGATAAATTTATTCAACCACAAATTTAAACAATTAAGCAAATACATTATGGCGTATAAAAAATACGCCAGGTCTCTTGTTGGCATCCAAAGTTTAATTAATTGATCCTATCATAAAAGTATAAAAATATCTGCTCTTGGGGGAAACTTGCCTGTCCTATTCCTATAGGATCACGTCATAGTTCATAGGTTATCTATTCTCATGTATCAGGTTATCTCTGGCAGTTACTGACACTACTACTTATATAAACTAGATATATAAAACCAAGGTTGTATCCAGGATTTTTTTTTCGGGGGGGGGGGGGTACAAAAGTTGTTTTTTGGGGGGAGGGGCTTGGAAAATCATCCATTTTCTCTTTTATTAATTTTCTCTTTAATAATTGATTTGTATTGTACTGTTACTGACTTTTTATCAAAAATGTCCCTTAAGATCTCTTGCATAAGCTATGTGTCGAAACTCGCTGCTTCACGGGTTTTCTTGAAAGTCTCCATCATATTCCGAACGCAACTAATCACTATTCATGGTGTGGCCTTACAAATTAATCATGTACTCAGAAAACCCCAGAGGACGTTTCTTCCAAATGGTAGATTGGTATGCCGATTTTTGTTATTATTATTTATCTTTCTTTTAGATGGAAGCAATTGCGATTGAACACAGTGTTGAAGGTCAGAGCGAAGACGAAGATTGAGCTTAAGTAGTTTTACTAATTGAAACTGAAGACACCATTTAACTTTCATCTGTATATATTTTGGAGTTTTCGAGTTGAATATTTTAAGATCTCTTTCAATTTAATAAATTGAGTTTTATAATTTTATGTATTTTAGTACCATTTTATGCAAGCTGGAAGTAAATTCTCGACAGTCTCTACAGAATAGACAGTCAGTTGCTCTTTATTTTAAACAATTTTATTTACAGCTATTGGTTTTTATTTCACATAACATAAAAACAAAATCCTCAAATGTTAACCAAGTTCAAGTTCTTTATTAATCAATAAAAAAAGTGTTTTCACAAAACTGTCAAAATTAATAGCCAATGGTGAGAATAACTCGTGTTTGGGTGTATACGCTCAACAATAAATAAATAATACTATCTCCAGATATTGGAATAAAAAGATTGCTCTTCAACTCTATGCTATCCGCACCAGCTATCTGCTACAAAAATAGAAATTCCAGAAACAGATCAAGGCAAACAACATCCCCAGGGACATTGTTTAGGGCCCCACTACAGCGCTAAAGAATTTGGAAAATTGTGCTCAATGCAACTTTTTGTAATTAATTGCAATTACTTAATGAGTAAGTAATGAGTAATTGCAATTACTGAGTCATGGCCTCTTCAACTCTCCGTATGGTAACAAAAAATAAAACTCCCAATAAATTCAAAATAACTAAATAAAAAATAAATTGAATAAAATGAGGAGCATCCAAACCAGAAATTAAATTAGTAGTTACTAATTAACTGATTCTTTAATGTTATTTTATTGTAAACAAAAGATTTATTAAAATGTATAAATCTATGAATTTGTTATAATTATATATGATTCTACACGGTGGTGAAAAACAGTACCTTTCAGATTTTTAAAAGCCTGACGAACCATACAACTGCCATGGGCCAAATATGCATGCAAAACCGGATTATCATCCTGAAAAATTTTATTGTACGAATAAAAATAATCGAACATGTTTAATGATATAAAGAACAGATTGGAAAGAAGGGAAAAGATCCAGTGGAAGGATATTTAAAATGTGGTACATACTTTTCGTTGACGATTTACCAGGGTAAGAATTTGGGCTAGGGAGGCAATTTTTCAATATACACAGAGCTTTATTTTGTTGCCTCTGAAGGAGAAGAACATAAGCTTTAAAAGTATTAAAAAAAAAAATGGGACAGTAATTTATATATGAAAGTACTAGAGAATGCTAAAGGGATTTCAGGGCTAAAAACGGTAGAACAAATTTCAAAGGATTCATCATTCCAATATTTCTCGACAGTTTCATTCGAAGATAAATTGCGTGCCCTTTAAATGATAAGTTTGAATCCAACATTATTCCGAGATATTTAATATTATCGACTCTTTCAATTTCTAGGGGTAGGCCCTGAATATTAATCGTCATAATTTCCGGTGCTCTTCTCCTAGTACGAGAGAAGACGATGAATTTTGTCTTAGCACAATTTATTTCTCGAAAACCATCTTTCTCTCTCTCTCTGTGCCTATGTGTCTGTGCGGGTGTTTGCTTCTCTCAGTGTTTGTCTTTGTGTGTCTGACTCGGTGTGTTTGTATCTGTTTTTTTCTCCCTCTCTCTCTCTCTCTCTCTCTCCTATTCAATGCTGATTCCAACCTGAGCGTCAAATATTTAGAGTCGGGGCTGCTGATATTGCGTGCCGTGTCATCGGCGAATAATATATTAAGGACAATGTCTTTGACGCTGTTACTGATATCATTCACACCAACGAGAAATAGCAGTGACCAAAAAATAGAGCCTTCGGGCATTCCAACTTACTGAGATTGAAATATTGATGGGGAAGAAGTATCGCCCCTGTCGACATACTGGTTTCGACTTTTTAGGTATGGCATCACCAAGTCGTTAAAGGGGCCTCTTATACCACATTTATCAAGTTTAGTTTACAATATTTTATGAGAAATTGTATTAATATTATTCTCCATGACCACACTGCCTTTTCTATGACGAAATCAACAAGAATTCCAAATTGGGATAGGTCCTTTTATTAGACAGTGAAACGAAAATGTAAAACGAAGACTTCAAATATTTCGATGACACAGTCGGTCATCATCATCAGTCGAGTTACTAACTTATCAAAATTAAAACAAATTGTTTTTATACTAAACAAAATAATCACTTCCGGGTCAAAGCAAGTTACCGGTCCATTGACTTAAAAAGTTCACTAACTGTTCTTGAATTTTTTAATGCTGCTTTGAATAAAGGTGGTGCAAGTTTCTTCGAAATTGCAGGTCAAAGCAGGTTACCGGTCCATTGACTTAGAAAGTTCACTAACTGTTCTTGAATCTTGTAATACTGCGTTGAATATTCCTCCAATTAAAAATATTCCTTTATTCAAAGCAGTATTAAAAAATTCAAGAACAGCTAGTG
Organism: Artemia sp. Qi Xiang Cuo; assembly: GCF_049724085.1. Taxonomy (NCBI): domain Eukaryota; kingdom Metazoa; phylum Arthropoda; class Branchiopoda; order Anostraca; family Artemiidae; genus Artemia; species Artemia sp. Qi Xiang Cuo. The sequence continues at coordinate 14,928,707 of NC_142794.1, read as the reverse complement.
AACTTTTTAAGTCACTGGACCGGTAACTTGCTTTGACCCGGAAGGTTACAAGAGAAGGTTACAATCAATGGACCGGTAACTTGCTTTGAGGTTACAAGAGTAAGAAAAATGGAGCAATTTGTATAATGGGTCATGTCGGTTCCAGCAGCTGACATGGTTTCCTCGCTGATTTCTGCGAAGTGTGCATGGAAGATCATGAGTCCTATGCTTTCCTAAGCACATTTATTGTATCCCATGTCTTCTTGGGATACCCTTCTGCGACGACAAATGCTTCAGCGAAGGATTGTCTTTTTGCTGATCTTGATTTTTTTTTAAGATAATTTTTGTTTCTGCGAAATTCAGCTAAATTAACTTTAGATGGATACATTAAGTATGTATTATATTACAGATTCTTATTTTTATTGATAGCAATCAAGGAGATATCCAAGGTTTAATTGGCTTCATATTACACCTTCTTGATATCTGGCGTAGACGGAAAGCGTCATCGAAACTATGTTTCAACTGGTCCACAAAAAATTAAGCAGCAAAATCCGGATCCGAAAACTTTAAACAAGAAGTAAAATTACTGGAAGAAGGTAATACTTTAAGTCTACTTAATGAATTATTACTTGTCACACTTATTTTTCTTTTAATAGGCCGAGTAAATTCTGGAATCAAGTGGAGGTCAATTCACAAGACTCAAAAGGTCCGACAAATTTTCAATAACCACATCACTAGACTTTAGTGCCATATTCGTAAACAAATATTAATAAAGGAAGAATAATCTTTCGTTAATCTTGTTGGGACTCCACAAGCTGACAAGAGACCACCAGACAGGCAAACTGATAATAAATCAGGCCCCATCAGAAGAGATTCTGGGAAAATTACCATTCGAATTATTAGAATCATATACATCAATATTAAAATCCCCCATGATAACAATTTCAGGGTACTTTTCGAAGCAATAATCATAATAATCATCAAGAAATTCCAAGAATTTCGAAGCAGATGAACTTAGATGCCGGTAAAATACGCAACACAATATTTTCATACCTTTCACATCTATAGTAACCGTCAAAAACTATAACACCATTTCAGTATACTGTATAGATGATCAAATTCATTCACTATATCTGACTGAATTGTCGATTTAATAAAAAACTAACCCCTCCCTGTTTTTATTTATCCGATTTTTATGAAAAAAAGTATGATCCTTTTCTTTAATGAATGTCTTTAGTCAAATCATTCAAAAATGTTTCATAAGAGGCAGAGACATCTATATCATGACAAGAAATAAACAGGAGCATTCGATCAAAAATATTTAGTAGCCCGCAACAGCCCGCAAATAGCCCGCAACAGTTCACAAATGTCATTCTAAAACCAGCGCCTTAATTCAAAATTTGAGTGGGGAGTATATATTTACTTTTAGGTATAGAATGGACCATCATATCAAAAACATCATCATCTTTGCATCAAATATTTTCCCTAGATCCAAGGGGAGCTCCTCGTATTTATGAAGTATATAATACATTATTTTGACCCTGGGTATATTTATTGACAAAAAGAGATTTTCAACCATAAGGAGAGTCCAAGGAGACACAATTGTAACCAGAAATTCATCTGAAAGAAACAAACAAAAACCAGAACTTTATAACATGAAAACCTTATATAAGAAATATCAGGAATAGTGCAGCACAAAGAAATAAAAAAAAAAAATATAATAACTAGGCCTATTGATAACAAAAAAAAAGTAAGAAAAAACCTCAGGGGAACACTTACCATGACATTTCGCGAACGGGCATCCGAAAATAAAATAATCATAATCCCCACCTAATCATAAAATGTCAACTGACTGAACAACCAAATCCACTAAACTCCAAATAAACAAAATGTCCTACGGCTGTACAGCTAAAGGCCATACGGCTCCAATGTTTTACTATTTATTTATTATTATTATTTTTTCCCAGAGGCACTTTATATGGAAGGGGTCATCGTAGAAACTTCAAAGGGGGCTCATTGATTGGAAATCGAGAGTTCTAGTGCCCTTTTTAATATTCGAAAATTATTGGAGGGCAACTAACCCCCCCCCCCCCACGCCCTTCATTCCCCCAAACACGTCCAATCAAAATTTCGAGATAGTCATTTTGTTAAGCGTAGATGATTTCCAGTTAGAAAATGTATTTTTGAGGAGAACATTCCCCCAAAACCCTCAAGGCAAGGGTTTTAAGTTATGGCCTGGGGGCATATAAGGTTTTTTATAGAAGGTGTTGTCGTAGAAACTTCAAAAAAGGCTCATTTGATTAAAAATTCAAAGGGCTAGTGCCCTTTTTAATAGTCGAAAGTGATTGGAGGGCAACTAGGCCCCCCTGCCCATCATTCCCCCAAACACATCCAATCAAAATTTTGAGATAGTCATTTTGCTCAACGAAGTTAATTTCCAGATACAAAATATATATTTGAGGAAGAAACTCCCCCACAACCCTTAGGGCAAGGGTTTTAAGTTATGCCCTGGGGGCTTATAAGGTTTTTAAAGAAGGCGTTGTCGTAGAAAATTCAAAAAAGGCTCATTCGATTGGAAATTCAGAGGGCTAGTGCCCATTTTAATAGTCGAAAGTGATTGAAGGGTAACTGGCCCCCCACGCCCATCATTCCCCCAACACATCCAATCAAAATTTTGAGATAGCCATTTTATTAAACGTAGTTTTAAGTTCTGGAAATTAGGTCTTGGAGGATGAAAACTGCCCCACAACCCTCAGGGCGAGGGTTGTAAGTTATGCCCCGGGGGCATATAAGGTTTTGTACAGACAAAGTTGTCGTAGAAACTTCAGAAAGGGCTCATTCGATTGGAAATTTAAATGGCTAGTTCCCTTTTTAATAGTCGAAATCGATTTTAAGGCAACTGACACCCCTTCTACGCCAACTATTTCCCCAAACACGTCCAATCAAAATTTTGATATAGCCATTTTGTTCAACGTAGTTGAAAGTTCTGGAAATTATATGTTTGAGCAGGACACTCCCCCCACAGTCTTCAGGGGCAAGGGTTATAAGTTATGCCCTGAGGGCATATATGGTTCTTGTGGAAGGAATGCTAGTATAAACTTCAGAGAGGGCTCATTTGATTGGAAATTGAAAGTTCTAGTTCACTTTTTAAGTGTCAAGATATTGGAGGGTAAGCAGCCCCACCCCCAAATCCTTTGCTTCCAAATGCATCTAATAAAAATTTTAAAATAGCTATTTTGTTAAAAATATTTCAAAGATCATATAGCAAAAATTACGGTGTCGACACAACCCACCAGGGCCCAGGGGAAGGCATTGTAAGTTATGCCCTGGGGGCATATATGGGTCTTATGGAAGGGATGCTCTTATTAACTTCAAAGAGGGATAATTGATTGGAAATTAAAAGCTCTAGTTCACTTTTCAAGAGTGAAAAGAGATTGGAGGGCACCTAGCCCCCCTCCACGCGCTTTTTTTCCTCAAACCCATCCGATAAGACCTTTGAGATAGCTTTTTTAAAATAGTTTAAAGACCATATAAAGAAAACTCAGGCGTCAACACAGCCCCCAGGGCCCGAGGGTTGGTGTTATAAGTTATGCTTTGGGGGAACAAATGTTTCTTATTGAAGGGATACTCGTAAAAAAATTCAGAGATGGCTCGTTTAATGGAAAATTTAAAGTTCTAGTTCAGTTTTTTAGAGTAAAAACAGATTGGAGGGCAACTAGCCCCCCCCCCCACACCCCTTTTCCCAAATGCATCCCATAAAAATTTTGAGATAACCATTAAGTTAAAAATTGCTCAAAAGTCAGATAACAAAAACTCAGGTGTTGTCACAACCCCCAAGAGCCCGAAGGCAGGCGTTGTAAGTTATGCCCTGGGGCATATATTGTTCGTATGAAAGGGATGCTCGTATATACTTCAGAGAGGGATCATTTGATTGGATATTGAAAGTACGAGCTCACTTTTTAATTGTCAAAAGAGATCAAAGGGTAGATAGCCCCCCCCCCCCCACCACGCCTTCTTTTTCAAAACACATCTGATGAAAATTTGAGATAGACGTTTTGTTAAAAATAGTTCAAAAGTCGGATAATAAAAAATCTGGTGTCAATAAAACCCCCAGGGCACAGTAGAAGGCATTTTAAATTATGCCCTAAGGGCATGTATGGTTCTTATGAAAGGGATGCTCGTATAAACTTCATAGAGGGCTCATTTGATTGGAAATTGTAAGTTCTCGTTCAAGTTTAAAGAGTCAAGAGAGTTAAACTAGCCCCCCCCCACGCTCTTTTTTCCTCAAACCTGTCCGCTTCAAATTTTGATAAAACTAGTGTTTTGGAATTTCTTCAAAAATTAGATAAAAAACGCCCCCCAGAGCCCGGGGGATAAACGTTGTAAGTATCGTCCTGGGGGTGCATATAGTTCTTATGAAAGGGATGCTCGAATAAACTTCAGAGAGGGCTCATTTAATTGGAAATTGAAAGTTCTAGTTCAATTTTTAAGAGTCAAAAGATATGCGAGGGCAACTAGCCCCCCCCCCTCACACACCCTTTTTCTCCAAGCCCATCCGATAAAATTTTTATAATACCCATTTAATTAAAAATAGTTCATAGGTCAGATAAGAAAAATTCCTTTGTCGACGGAACCCGCCAGGACCCAGAGGCAGGACCCGCTAGGACCTCTAGGGGCATATATAGTTCTTATGGAAGGGATGCTCGCATAAACTTCGGAGAGGGCTAATTTGATTGGATATTGACAGTTCTTGTTCACTTTTTAAGAGTCAAAAGAGATCGGAGGGCAACTAGCCCCCGCCTCCACGCCCAAAATGCATCAGATAAAAATTTTGAGACAGACATTTTATGCAGTTTTATTCAAAATATTTTCCTCTCCATGTTGAGGACGTCATGTGTTGATACCGGCAAAATGTTTGTGTAATTCTTTCTTTATTTTTCCTCAGTAGGGAGGGCATAATGACTCCGATCAGTACATAATTTATGCATGTTTTTATGGTTTTTGTCACTGAGAATGATAAAACAGGATTTTTCTCACTTTGATGTATTTTCACGGATTATCGATCGAGTCTAAAGGGGTCAAGGTCGATTTATTTGTTGTTGTTCGTCTAGGTGTAATGACACTGGGGTGAAGTTTGCACATGCGCATTATGCGCATTAACGGGGGGGGGGAGAGATGTATTAATCTAGGACAAGAGGGGGAAGTGGATTTCTGAGAAATTGATTTACATAATCGGTGGGGGAATGTATTGATCCACAAAAGGGGAATTAAGAAATATTATGGCTTCTTTTATCTTTAGGTCTGAGGGATAAATGGTCTTTAGTGACAGAGATAAACTGATATTCTATTTTTAAATATGGCTTCTCTGATCTTTAGGTCAGAGACATAAATTGATATTCTATCAAAGCCATAATAGTGTATCCGCGAACGCCTTCGAGATGAAGAGATTAACACGGGAAAGGGTTTCCTAGGAGTTTCAAATGTGAAAGCGCAGGGATGCCGAAATAAAGGAACGCGCAGAAATTACTTTTAGGAGATTATTTGTGCGAAGCCGCTTTAGACATTTTAGGAGATTATTTGGGCGAAACAATTTGAAACATTTTAGAAGATGATTTAGGCGAAAACGTTTGAGACATTTTAGAAGATGATTTAGGCAAAATAGTTAGAGACATTTTAGAAGTTGATTTGGGGTGAAACTCTGTGGTCGTTATAATACACAAGTTCCATTTGAACAATGTTGTAAGGTCCCCATACCCCAACCCCAAACGGCCCCCCAACCCTAAAGGGCCCCCCAGGCCTCCAAATGCCCCCGGACCCTCAAATACCCCACGAGCCCCCAAAGGGCCCCAGGGGTCCCCATTTTTCAATACTCTTTTATTTGCGCATTTGAGACACAGAAGGGCCCAATACCGCCAACTTTTTGGCTCCCCCTCCCACAATTAGTGTTTTGTTGTGGTTTACCTTGTCACAGTTAGATTCTCTTGATTTTTCAAAGTTCTATTTTGGATTTCTTTCGTTAAAATGCAAGAGTTGGAATATTTCAGTTGTGTTTTGTCCTGGTTTACCTTGTCACCGTTACATTCTCTTGATTTTTCAAAGTTCATTTAAATTTCTTTCGTTGAAATGCAAGAGTTGGAATATTTCAGTAGTGTTTTGTCGTGGTTTATCGTATAACAATTATACTGTCTTTATGTTTAAAAGTTCATTTTGAATTTTTTACTTTGAAATGCAAGAGTTGGAATATTTCAGTAGCGTTTTGTCGTGGTTTACCGTGTCACATTTACATTCTCTTGATTTTTCAAAGTTCATTTTCGATTTCTTTCATTTAAATGCAAGAGTTGGAATATTTTAATAGTGTTTTGTTGTGCTTTACCTTGTCACACTTGCATTCTCTTGATTTTCAAAGTTCATTTTGGATTTATTTCGTTTTGAAATGCATCAAATTTTATCAAAGATGTTTGCATCATGCATCAAATGCATCAAAGCATCAAAATGCATCAAAGCATCAAAGATGTTTCAAAGTTTATTTTGAATTTCTTTCGTGAAATGCAAGAGTTGGAATATTTCAGTAGTTGTTTTGTCGTGGTTTACCTTGTTCTCTTGATTTTTCAAAGTTCATTTTGGATTTCTTTCGTTGAAAAGCAAGAGTTTGAATATCTCAATAGTGTTTTATTGTACTGTACCTTGTCAGAGTTACATTCTCTTGATTTTTCAAAGTTCTTTTTGCACTTCTTCATTAAAATGCATGAGTTAGAATATTTCAGTAGTGTTTTGTTGTGCTTTACCATGTCAGAGTTACATTCTCTTGATTTTTAAAGTTCATTTTGGATTTTGATCGTTGAAATGCAATAGTTGGAATATTTCAGTAGTGTTTTGTCGTGGTTTACCTTGTCACACTTACATTCTCTTGATTTTTCAAAGTTCATGTCAGATTTCTTTCGTAGAAATGCAATAGTTAGAATATTGCACCAGTGTTTCGTCATGGTTTACATTTTCACTTTTACATTCTCTTGGTTTTTCAAAGTTTATTTTTGATTTCTTTCGTTGAAATGCAAGAGTTGGAATATTACAGTAGTGTTTTGTTGTGCTTTACCTTGGCACTGTTACATTCTCTTGATTTTTCAAAGTTCATTTTTGATTTCTTTCGCTGAAATGCAAGAGTTGGTATATTTCAGTAGTGTTTTGTTGTGGTTTACCTTGCCACAGTTAGATCCTCTTGATTTTTCAAACTACTATTTTGGATTTCTTTCGTTGAAATGGAAGAGTTGGAATATTTCAGTAACGTTTTGTTGCGATTTACCTTGTCACAGTTACATTCTCTTGATTTTTCAAAGTTCATTTTGGAATTTCTTTCTTTGAAATTCAAGAGCTGTAATATTTCAGTAGTGTTTTGTTGTGGTTTACCTATTCACTGTTACATTCTCTTGATTATTCAAAGTTCAGTTTGAATTTCTTTCGTTGAAATGCAAGCCTTGGTATATTTCAGTAGTGTTTTGTCGTGGTTTACCTTGCCACAGATACATTCTCTTGATTTTTCAAAGTTCATTCTGGATTTATTTCGTTAAAATGCAAGAGTTGGTACATTTCAGTAGTGTTTTGTTGTGGTTTACCTTGTCACAGTAACATTTTCTTGATTTTTCTAAGTTCATTTTGGATTTCTTTCGTTGAAATGCAAGAGTCAGAATATTTCAGTAGCGTTTTGTCGTGCGTTACCATGCCACAGTTAAATTCTCTTGATGTTTCAAAGTTTATTTTGAATTTCTTTTGTGAAATGCAAGAGGTGGAATATTTCAGAAGTGATTTTTCGTGGTTTGCTTTGTCACAGTTACATTCCCGTGATTTTTAAAGTTCATTTTGGATTTCTTTCGTTGAAATACAAGAGTTGGAAAATTTCAGTAATGTTTTGTCATGGTTTATCGTGTCACAGTTAAATTCCCTATTTTTCAAAGTTCATTATGGATTTCTTTCGTTAAAATGCAAGAGTTGGATTATTTCGGTATTTTTTTGTAGTGGTTTACCTAGTAACAGTTATATTTTCTTGATTCTTCTAAGTTTATTTGGGATTTCTTTCGTTGAAATGAAAGAAATGGATTATATCAATAGTGTATTGTCGTTGTTTACCTTACCACAAATATATTCTTTTGATTTTTCAAATTTAATTTTTAATTTCTTTTGTTGAAATGCAAGAGTTGGAATATTTCAGTAGTTTTTGTTGTGCTTTACCTTGTCACTGTTACATTCTCTTGATATTTCAAAGTTCATTTTGGATTTATTTCATTAAGCTACAAGATTTGAAATATTTCAGTAGTGTTTTGTCGTGGTTTACCTTTTCACTTTTACATTCTCTTGGTTTTTCAAAGTTCATTTTTGATTTCTTTCGTTGAAATGCAAGAGTTGGAATATTTCAGTAGTGTTTTGTTGTGCTTTACCTTGTCACACTTTCATTCTCTTGATTTTTCAAAGTTCATTTTGGATTTCTTTCGTTGAAATTCATCAAAGTTTATCAAAGATGTTTGCATCATGCATCAAATGCATCAAAGCATCAAAGATTTTTCAAAGTTTATTTTGAATTTCTTTCGTGAAATGCAAGAGTTGGAATATTTCAGTAGTTGTTTTGTCGTGGTTTACCTTAATTTCTTGATTTTTCAAAGTTCATTTTGGATTTCTTTCGTTGAAACGCAATAATTGGAATATTTCAGTAGTGTTTTGTCGTGGTTTACCTCATCACAGTTACATTCTCTTGATTTTTCAAAGTTCATGTCGGATTTCTTTCGTTGAAATGCAAGAGTTGGAATATTTCAGTAGTGTTTTGTCGTGCTTTACCTTGTCACAGTTACGTTCTCTTGATTTTTCAGAGTTCATTTTGGATTTCTTTCGTTGAATGCAAGAGTTAGGATATTTCAGTAGTGTTTCGTCGCGGTTTACATGGTCACTTTTACCTTGTCTGGTTGTTTCAAATTTCATTTTTGATTCCTTTCGATTAAGTGTATGAGTTGTAATACTACACTAGTGCACTTTTGTGCTTTACCTTGGAACAGTTACATTCTATTGATTTTTAAATGTTCATCTTTAATTAATTTCGCTGAAAAGCAAAAGTTGGAGAATTGAATTAGTCTGTTGTTAGGGTTTATCTTAACACACTTACAATCTCTGTATTTTTCAAAGTTCATTTTGGATTTTTTTCGTTGAAATGCAAGAGTTGGAATATTTCAGTAGTGTTTCGTCGTGGTTTACCTTTTCAATGTTAAATTCTCTTGGTTTTTCAAAGTTCATTTTTGATTTCTTTCGATTAAGTGCAAGAGTTGGAATACTACACTAGTGTTCTGTTGTGCTTTACCTTGGCACTGTTACATTCTCTTGATTTTTAAAAGTTCATTTTTGATTTATTTAGCTGAAATGCAATAGTTGGAAAATTTAAGTAGTGGGTTGTTATGGTTTACCTTGCCACACTTACATCCTCTTGATTTTTCAAACTTCATTTTGGATTTCTTTCGTTGAAATGCAAGAGTTGGAATATTTCAGTAACGTTTTGTTGCGGTTTACCTTGTCACAGTTACATTCTCTTGATTTTTCAAAGTTCATTTTGGAATTCCTTTCGTTGAAATGCAAGAGTTGGAATATTTCAGTAGTGTTTTGTCATAGTTTACCTTGTCACAGTCACATTCTCTTGATTTTTCAAAGTTCATTTTGGATTTCTTTCGTTGAAATGCAAGAGTTGGAATATTTCAGTAGTGTTTTGTCATGGTCTACCTTGTCACAGTTACATTCTTTTGATTTTCCAAAGTTCATTTTGGATTTCTTTCGTTGAAATGCAAGAGTTGGTACATTTCAGTAGTGTTTTGTTGTGGTTTACCTTGTCACAGTAACATTTTGTTGATTTTTCAAAGTTCATTTTGGATTTCTTTCGTTTAAATGAAAGAGTCGGAATATTTCAGTAGAGTTTTGTCGTGCGTTACCTTGCCACAGTTACATTCTCTTGATGTTTCATAGTTCATTTTGAATTTCTTTTGTGAAATGCAAGAGTTGGAATATTTCAGTAGTGTTTTGTTGTGCTTTACCTTTCACAGTTACATTCTCTTGATATTTCAAAGTTCATTTTGGATTTCTTTCATTGAAACGCAAGATTTGGAATATTTCAGTAGTGTTTTGTCGGGGTTTACCTTGTCACTGTTACATTCTCTTGATTTTTCAAAGTTCATTTTGGATTTCTTTCATTGAAATGCAATAGTTGGAATATTTCAGTAGTGTATTGTTGTGCCTTACCTTGTCACACTTGCATTCTCTTGATTTTTCAAAGTTCATTTTGGATTTCTTTCGTTGAAATTCATCAAATTTTATCAAAGATGTTTGCATCATGCATAAAATGCATCAAAACATCAAAGATGTTTCAAAGTTTATTTTGAATTTCTTTCGTGAAATGCAAGAGTTAGAATATTTCAGTAGTTGTTTTGTCGTGGTTTACCTTATTTTCTTGATTTTTCAAAGTTCATTTTGGATTTCGTTCGTTGAAACGCAAGAATCGGAATATTGCAGTAGTGTTTTGTTGTGCTTTACCTTGTCATAGTTACCTTCTCTTGATTTTTCAAAGTTCATTTTTGATTTCTTTCGTTGAAATGCAAGAGTTGGAATATTTCAGTAGTGTTTTGATGTGCTTTACCTTGTCACAGTTACATTCTCTTGATTTTTCAAAGTTGATTTGGGATTTCTTTCGTTGAAATGCAAGAGTTGGAATATTTCAGGTGTGTTTTGTTGTGGTTTACCTTGTTACAGTTACATTCTCTTGATTTTTCAAATTTCATTTTGGAATTTCTGTCATTGAAGTGCAAGAGTTGGATTATTTCAGTAGTGTTTTGTCGTTGTTTTCCTTGTCACTGTTACATTCGATTGATGTTTTAAAGTTCACTGTGGATTTCTTTCTTTGAAATGCAAGAATTGGAATATTTCTGTAGTGTTTTGTTGTGCTTTACCTTGTCACAGTTACATTCTCTTGATTTTTCAAAGTTCATTTGGGATTTCGTTTGTTGAAATACAAGAGTTGGAATATTTCAGTAGTGTTTCGTCGTGGTTTACCTCGTCACAGTTATATTCTCTTGATTTTTCAAAGCTCATTTCGGAATTCTTTCGTTGAAATGCAAGAGTTGGAATATTTCAGTAGTGTTTTGTCGTGGTTTACCTTGTCACAGTTCCATTCTCATGATTTTTCAAAGTTCATTTTGGATTTCTTTCGTTGAAATGCAAGAGTTGGAATATTTCAGTAGTGTTTTGATGTGCTTTACCTTGTCACAGTTACATTCTCTTGATTTTTCGAATTTCATTTTGGATTTCTTTCGTTGAAATGCATGATTTGGGATATTTCACTAGTGTTTTGTTATGGTTTACCGTGTCACAGTTACATTCTCTTGACTTTTCAAAGTTCATTTTGGATTTCTTTCGTTGAAATGCAAGAGTTGGATTATTTCAGTAGTGTATCGTCGTGGTTTACCTTGTCACAGTTACATTATCTTAATTTTTCAAAGTTCATTTTGGATTCCTTTCGCTGAAATGCAAGAGTTGGATTATTTCAGTAGTGTTTTTTTGTGCTATACCTTGTCACAGGTACATTCTCTTGATATTTCAAATTTAATTTTGAATTTCTTTCATTGAAACGCAAGATTTATATTATCTAAGTAGTGTTTTTTTATTCTTTTTAGTGTCACAGTTCCATTCTATTGACGGTTAAATTTTAATTTTGGATGTATATCGTAAAGTTTCATTATAAGGATTGTCTAGGGTGTTTTTTATTTTGCATTAACGTTTAACTGTTACAATTTCTTGATTTATAAAAGTTGTTATTGCATTTCATTAGTTGAATTGAATGATTCGGAATATTTCCCTTGTGCTTTGTTGTAATTTACCTTGTCGTAGTTACAATCTCTTGTTTTTTCAAACTTATTTTTGAATTTCTGTAGTTGAAATGCAAGATTTGGAATATTTCAGTAGTGTTGTGTCGTGGTTTACCTTGTCACTCTTACATTCTCTTGATTTTTCAAAGTTCATTTTGGATTTCTTTCATTGAAATGAAAGAGTTGGAATATTTCAGTAGTGTTTTGTTGTGCTTTACCTTGTCACACTTGCATTCGCTTGATTTTTCAAAGTTCAGTTTGAATTTATTTTGTTGAAATGCAAGAGTTGGATTATTTCAGTAGTGTTTTGTCGTGATTTACCTTGTCACAGCTACATATTATTGATTTTTTAAATATCATTATGAATTTTTTCCATTGAAATGCAAGACTTTAATTATTTCAGTTGTGTTTTGTTGTGGTTTACCTTTTCATAGTTACATTCTCTTGATTTTTCAGATTTCATTTTGGATTTCTTTCGTTGAAATGCAAGACTTGGAATATTTCAGTTGTGTTTTTGTTGTGCTTTACCTTGTCACAGTTACATTCACTTGATTTTTGAAAGTTCATTTTGGATTTCTGTAGTTGAAATGCAAGATTTGGGATATTTCACTAGTGTTTTGTCGTGGTTTACCTTGTCAATGTTACATTCTCTTGGTTTTTCAAAGTTCATTTTGGATTCCTTTCATTGAAATGAAAGAGTTGGAATATTTCAGTAGTGTTTTGTCGTGGTTTACCTTGTCACTGTTCAATTCTCTTGATTTTTCAAAGTTCATTTTTGATTTCTTTCGTTGAAATGCAAGAGTTGGAATATTTCAGTAGAGTTTTGCTGTGCTTTACCTTTGCACTGTTACATTCTCTTGATTTTTCAAAGTTCATTTTGGATTTCTTTCGTTGAAATGCAAGAGTTGGAATATTTCAGTAGTGTTTTGTCGTGGTTTACCTTATCACACTTACATTCTCTTGATTATTCAAAGTTCAGTTTGGATTTCTTTCGTTGAAATGCAAGAGTTGGAATATTTCAGTAGTGTTTTGTCATGGTTTACCTTGTCACAGTCACATTCTCTTGATTTTCAATGTTCATTTTGGATTTCTTTCGTTGAAATGCAAGAGTTAGAATATTTCAATTGTGGTTTGTCATGGTTTACCTTGTCACAGTCACATTCTCTTGATTTTTCAATGTTCATTTTGGATTTCTTTCGTTGAAATGCAAGAGTTGGAATATCTCAGTAGTGTTTTGTCGTGGTTTACCTTGTCACAGTTACATTCTCTTGATTTTTCAAAGTTCTTTTGGATTTCTTTCGTTGAAATGCAAGAGTTGGTATATTTCAGTAGTGTTTTGTCGTGCTTTACCTTTTCACAGTAACATTTTCTGGATTTTTCAAAGTTCATTTTGGATTTCTTTCGATGAAGTGCAAGAGTCGGAATATTTCAGTAGCGTTTTGTCGTGCGTTACCATGTCACAATTAAATTCTCTTGATTTTTCAAAGTTCATTTTTAATTTCTTTCGTGAAATGCAAGAGTTGGAATATTTCAGTAGTGTTTTTTTGTGGTTTAGCTTGTCACAGTTACATTCTCTTTATTTTTTAAACTTCATTTTTGATATCTTTCATTGAAATGCAAGAGTTGGAATATTTCAGAAGTTTTGATCGTGGTTTACCTTTTCACAGTTACATTCTCTTGATTTTTCAAAGTTCATTTTGGATTTCTTTTGTGAAATGCAAGAGATGGAATACTTCAGTTGTGTTTTGTTTTGCTTTAACTTGTCACAGTTACATTTTCTTGATTTTTCAAAGTTCATTTTGGATTTCTTTCATTGAAACGCAAGAGTTGGAATATTTCAGTAGTGTTTTGTCATGGTTTACCTTGTCACTGCTCCATTCTCTTGATTTTTCAAAGTTCATTTCGGATTTCTTTCGTTGAAATGCAAGAGTTGGAATATTTCAGTAGTGTTGTGTTGTGCTTTACCTTGTCACTGTTACATTCTCTTGATTTTTCAAAGTTCATTTTTGGATTTCTTTCGTTGAAATGCAAGAGTTGGAATACTTCAGTAGTGTTTTGTTATGGTTTACCTTATCACAGTCACATTCTTTTGATTTTTCAAAGTTCATTTTGGATTTCTTTCGTTGAAATGCAAGATTTGGATTATTTCAGTAGTGTTTTGTTGTGGTTTACCTTGTCACTGTTACATTCTCTTGATTTTTCAAAGTTCATTTGGGATTTCTTTCGTGAAATGCAAGAGTTGGAATACTTCAGTAGTGTTTTGTCGTGCTTTACCTTGTCACAGTTACATTCTCTTGATGTTTCAAAGTTCATTTTGAATTTCTTTCGTGAAATGCAAGAGTTGGAATATTTCAGTAGTGTTTTTTTGTGGTTTAGCTTGTCACAGTTACATTCTCTTGATTTTTCAAAGTTCATTTTGGATTTCTTTCGTTGAAATGCAAGATTTGGAATATTTCAGTAGTGTTTTGTCGTGGTTTTCCTTGTCACAGTTACATTCTCTTGATTTTTCAAAGTTTATTTTGGATTTCTTTCGTGAAATGCAAGAGATGGAATATTTTAGTAGTGTTTTGTTATGGTTTACCATGTCACAGTTACATTCTCTTGATTTTCAAAGTTCATTTTTGATTTCTTTCGTAGATAGGCAAGAGTTGGAATATTTCAGAAGTATTTTGTTGTTTTTTACATTGTTACTGTTATATTCTCTTGATGTTTAAAAGTTAATTTCGGATTTCTTTCGTTGAAATGCAAGAGTTGGAATATTTCAGTAGTGTCGTGTTGTGGTTTACCTTGTCACAGTTACATTCTCTTGATTTTTCAAAGTTCATTTTGGATTTTTTTCGTTGAAATGCAAGAGTTGGAATATTTCAGTAGTGTTTTGTTATGGTTTACCTTATCACAGTTACATTCTCTTGATTATTCAAAGTTCAGTTTGGATTTCTTGCATTGAAATGCAAGAGTTGGAATATTTCAGTAGTATTTTGTTATGGTTTACCTTGTCACTGTTACATTCTCTTGATTTTTCAAAGTTCATTTCGGATTTCTTTCGTTGAAATGCAAGAGTTCGAATATTTCAGTAGTGTTGTGTTGTGCTTTACCTTGTCACTGTTACATTCTCTTGATTTTTCAAAGTTCAATTTGGATTTCTTTCGTTGAAATGCAAGAGTTGGAATATTTCATTAGTGTTTTGTTGTGCTTTACCGTGTCCCAGTTACATTCTCTTGATTTTTCAAAGTTCATTTTTGGATTTCTATCGTTGAAATGCAAGAGTTGGAATATTTCAGTAGTGTTTTGTTATGGTTTAGCTTTTCACAGTTACATTCTCTTGATGTTTCAAAGTTCAATTTTGATTTTTGTCGTTAAAATGAAAGAATTGGAAAATTTCAGTAGTGTTTTGTTGTGCTTTACCTTGTCATAGTTACATTCTCTTGATGTTTCAAAGTTCATTTGGGAATTTCTTTCGTTGAAATGCAAGATTTGGAATATTTCAGTTGTGCTTTGTCGTGCTTTACCATGTCACAGTTACATTCTCTTGATTTTTCAAAGTTCATTTTGGATATTTTTCATTAAAATAAAAGATTTTGAGTATTTCAGCAGTGTTTTGTAATTCTTTACTTTCTCACACTTACATTCGCTTTACTTTTAAAAGTTCGTTTCGAAATTTTTTCGTTCAAACAAAGGAGTTGATATTTTTCTGTTGTTTGTGGTTTTGCCTTAACTTGTCACACTTCCATTATATTGATTTTTCAAAGTTCATCTTGGATTTCTTTCGTTGAAACGCATGAGTTTGAATATTTCAGTAGTGTTCTGTATGTGCTTTACCTTGTCATAGTTACATTTTCTTGATTTTTCAAAGTTCATTTGGGATTTCTTTCGTTGAAATGCAAGATTTGGGATATTTCAGTAGTGTTTTGTCGTGGTTTACTTTGTCACTGTTCAATTCTCTTGATTTTTCAAAGCTCATTTTGGATTTCATTCGTTGAAATGCAAGACTTGCAATACTACAGTAGTGTCTTTCCGTGCTTTACCTTGGCACATTTACATTGTCTAGATGTTCCATTGTTCATTTTGAATTTTTCTCGCTGAAGTTCAACAGTTGTAATATTCCAGTGTTGTTTGTCATGTTTTACCTTACCACACCTGTATTCTTTTGATTTTTCAAATTTCATTATGAATTTCTGTCGTCGAAATGAAAGAGTTGGAATATTTCAGTAGTGTTTTGTCTTGGTTTACCTTTTCACAGTTATATTCTCTTGATTTTTCAAAGTTCATTTTGGAATTTCCCTGTTTTGAAATGCAAGAGTTGGAATATTTCAGTAGTGTTTTGTCATGGTTTATCTTGTCACGGTTACATTCTCTTGATTTTCAATTTTAATTTTGGATTTCTTTCATTGAAATGCAACAGTTAGAATATTTCTGTAGACTCTTATCACTCTTTTACTTGCCACAGTTACATTCTAAATATCTTTAGATGTTATTTTCGAATTTCTTCTCCCGAAATGTAAAAGTTTAAAAAATTCAGTAGCTTTTTTTCGTAGTTTTCACTGTCGCAATTATATTATTTTGATTTATCAATTTTCATTTTGATTTCTTTCGTTGAAATGCAAGAGTTGATATATTTCAGTAGTGTTTTGTCGTGGTTTACCTTGTCACAGTTACATTTTCTTGATTTTTCTAAGTTCATTTTGTATTTCTTTCGTTGAAATGCAAGAGTTGGAATATTTCAGTAGTGTTTTGTCGTGCGTTTACCTTGTCACAGTTACATTCTCTTGATTTTTAAAAGTTTATTTTGAATTTTTTTCGTAGAAATGAATCACTTGGAATATTTCAGTACTATTTTCTCGTGGTTTCCCTTGTGACTGCTATATTCTCATAACTTTTCAATTATCATTCTAGATTTATCTCGTTGAAATTCAACAGTTGTATTATTTCAATTCGGATTTTTTATGGTTTACCTAGTCACAGTTGTATTCTTTTGATTTTCGAAAGTTCATTTTGGATTTCTTCCGTAGAAATGCAAGATTTAAAATACTTCAGTAGTGTTTTGTTGTGCTTTACCTTGTCACAGTTACATTCTCGTAATTTTTCAATGTTCTTTTTTTGATTTCTTTCTTTGAAATGCAAGAGTTGGAATAATTCAGTAGTGTTTTATCGTGGTTAACCTTCTCACTGTTACATTCTATATATTTTTAAAAGTTCATTTCGGATTTCTTTCTTTGAAATGCAAGAGTTCTAATATTTTAGTTTTGTCATGTTATGCTTTACCCTGTCACTCTTACTTTCTCGTAGTTTTTCAGATTTCATTTTTGGATTTATTACATTGAAACACAAGAGTCGCAATACATCATTTGTGTTTTGTTAGGGTTTACATTTTCCGCGAGATATTCTCCTGATATTTAAAAGTTCAATTTTGGATTTTTTTCATAGAAAGGGAAAAGTTGAAGTATTTCAGTAGCGTTTTTTTATTGTGTACCATGTCACTGTTACATTCTCTTGATATTGAAAAAGTTCTATTATTTTAGTAGTATTATGATTTGGTTTATCGAGTCACATTTACATTTTAGTAATTTTTCAAAGTTCATTTTTGGATTTCTTTCGTTGAAATACAATAGTTGGAATATTTTAGTAGTGTTTTGTTAGGGTTTACCTTTTCACAGTTACATTCTCTTGATTTTTCAAAGATCATTTTGGATTTCTGTCGTTAAACTGAAAGAGTTGGAATATTTCTGTAGTGTTTTGTCGTGGTTTACCGTGTCACAGTTACATTTTACTGATTTTTCAAAGCTTATTTTGGATTTCTTTCGTTGAAATGCAAGAGTTGTAATATTTACGTAGTGTTTTTTTGTGTTGTTACATCTCGGATTTACATTATCTGGATTTTTCAAATTTCATTTTGGATTTCTTTACTTGAAATGCAGGAATTGGAACATTTCTATAGTGTTTTTTTATGGTTTACCTTGTCAAAGTCACATTCTATTGATTTTTCAAAGGTTATTTTGAATTTCTTTCGATGAAATGCAGGAGCTGGAATATTTCAGTAGTGTTTTGTCGTGGTTTACCTTGTCACAGTTACATTCTCTTGATTTTTCAAAGTTCATTTTGGATTTCTTTCGTTGAAATTTTGGATTTCATTCTTTGGATTTCAAGAGTTAGAATATTTCTTTCATTGAAATGCAAGAGTTGGAATATTTCAATAGTGTTTTGTCGTGGTTTACCTTGTAACACTTACATTCTCTTGATTTTTCAAAGATTATTTTGGAGGACAGAGGTGAAGGACGCACATTGCTGTGGTCTGGTGGTAGCCAAAGAAGAGGAGGCGTTGGCCTAGTACTGAACAGTTCTGCACGTAGGTCCCTCCTGTCATTCAAACCAGTATCGCCTAGACTCCTGATCGCAAGACTGGATGGGAAGCATGGCAAAATAACTGTCATTACGTGCTATGCCCCCACAAACGACGCTGATGAAGAAGACAAAGACGATTTCTATAACCTGCTTAGTTCTGAACTATCTTCTGTACCTCCCCTTGACTACCTCCTCCTCCTAGGAGACTTGAATGCAAGTGTTTCAAACGAATCAGGCCTGTGGGATCTCGCTGTTGGACCTGTTACAGTGGATAGCCTAAACGATAATGGAGAGAGGCTGTTGAATTGTTGTCTGGCCCACGATCTAACGATTGCGAACACATGGTTCCAGAGACCAAATATAGCCAAGCACACCTGGTATAGCAATGATGGATCAACAAAGAAGATGCTCGACTACATCATCGTACGTCGACGATGGCTGTCGTCTGTCCAGAATTGCCGCACCTACCGTGGCGCCGAGCTCGGGAACACCGACCACGGGCTGGTAGCAGCCAAAATTAAGCTCCGCCTCAAAGCTATGAAGAACAGCCAGTCTTCTCGGAAAATTGATGCCGGTCCCATCCAACAGGACCCCGCTCTGGCTGAGCGGTACCATGTGGAGATACCCAAAAGATTTGAGGTCCTTGGCCAATGCGATGATAGTGAAGTTGCATGGAAGTCCTTCAAAGAGAACACTCTTGCGGCAGTAACTTACTTTGTTGGAATGAGGCAACAGAAGAAAAAGGACTGGAACAGTAATCACTCCCTTGCCATCATAGAGCTCAGGCAAGAAGCACGTCTTGGAGGGGACATGGCTACATACAGACTGCTAAACAAAGAGCGCAATTCCATGTTGCATAAAGACCGCAAGGCTTTTATTGACAGCAAGGCATCCGAACTGCAAGAGGCCGCCAAGAAAA
The DNA here is from genome assembly GCF_049724085.1 of Artemia sp. Qi Xiang Cuo. Lineage (NCBI taxonomy): Eukaryota > Metazoa > Arthropoda > Branchiopoda > Anostraca > Artemiidae > Artemia > Artemia sp. Qi Xiang Cuo. Next base: position 14,909,588 of record NC_142794.1, on the reverse strand, counting down.
AGGACAGTGGAGCCACCTACAGGATTATTCGTGAGCTGTCAGGTCAGCACACTCAAACTACGCCATACCTTCGAAGTGCTAGTGGTGAGAATATCTATGACCAATCACAATGCCTCCACCAGTGGAAGGACCACTTAGAGAAACTGCTCAATCCAGATCCACCAGACCAGACGGACCACGAGCTAGCGGCTGCTGCGGTTACTACCATACCTGCTCCTGATGGTCCTGAATTTACAGCGGAGGAGAAAAGCGGGTGCTTGCCACCTGTAAGCTAAAGAATAACAAAGTGCCAGAAATATGTGGCCTAACATCGGAATTCCTTAAAAATGGGGGTCCAGCCATGATCCTCGGACTACAAATGCTGTTTCACCTTGTGTGGCACTCTGAAAAAATCCCCTCAGACTGGAAGAAGGGCCTACTTGTGCCAATCTACAAGAGGAAGGGGAGCAAAGCAGAATGTAGCAATTATCGTGGCATAACTATACTCTCATTTCCTGGAAAGCTTTTCGCTATGCAGCTTCTCAAACAGGCAACAAGATACCTCCATGCCCTGCGTCGCCCCCAGCAAGCTGGCTTCATGCCAGGCAGGTCCACCACCGAGCAAATACATACGATTAGACAGCTAGTAGAGAAAACTCTTGAATATAAGAGGAAGGCGTACATTGCCTTTGTCGATTTTCGATCTGCCTTCGACTCTGTCGATAGGCAGTCGCTATGGCTAATCCTCCAGTCTGCTGGCGTACCCACGAAAATCATCCGTCTCCTCAAAGAGCTGTATAATAACACTGAAAGTGCGGTGATCGTAAATGGACGGCCTTCTGGATATTTCAAAATTAAAAATGGTGTCTGGCAAGGATGTGCCGCTGCACCTGAGCTCTTTAACTATGTAATAGACTACATCCTGAATAAAACACAGCATGTGCAGCCGTTTGGTACAGGCTTTGCTGGAAGAGTTCCTTCAGACGTTGACTTTGCCGACGACGCAGCGCTAATATGTGAAAACATTAGTGACCTCAAAACTACATTGGAAACACTGGCCTCTGCCGCTGAGAAACTTGGTCTGAAAATAAATTGGTCGAAGACCAAGATAATGCCCGTTGAGAAAACGCCGTCCAACCTCCTGTCATCTGTGGAAATTTGTGTCCAGACTGTAGAGGTAGTCAAGCAGTTTACCTACCAAGGTTCAATTGTCTGCTCAAACGGAAGCCTAGATGCCGAAATATCAGCAAGAGCGGCAAAAGCAAACTCTGTCTTCGGTCGCCTTCTAAAAAGAGTCCTCCATAAATCCCAGATCAGCCGTCTCACCAAAGCACGAATATATTCTGCTTCGGTTGCCAGCGTTATGCTCTATTCTGCCGAGACTTGGTCGCTGACTCAGACACAGAGGCTGAAGGTAGATGCCATTCAGACGAAACACCTCCGAAAAATCGAACGCTCCCTATGGCCCGACAGGGTACGAAATTCGGAAATCCTCAGGTCCTTCAAACTCTCACCCCTGTCTGAGCAGCTTGAGTTGCGCTCGCTGCGTTGGTATGGTCATCTGCTCCGTCTGCCTGCCAAAACACCCGCCCGGCTCATCTTCGATTTCGACCCAGCTGCAAACGGCTGGAGGCGTCCTAAGGGAAGACCACGCACCAGATGGGTGGACGTCATCCGTGATCGGCTCGCCTCCAGAAACATCAACCCGGCTGAAGCGACAACCCTCGCCCTGAACCTACCACTCTGGAGAAGACTGACGGCGCTGACGACTGGTTCCCTCTACGCTGGCGACGCTGCCGAGCAAGAGCTTTAAGTAAGTAAGTAAGTTTTGTCGTGCGTTACCTTGTCACAGTTACATTCTCTTGATATGCAAGAGTTGGAATATTTCAATAGTGTTTTGTCATCGTTTACCTTGTCACAGATACATTCTCTTGATGTTTCAAAGTTCATTTTGAATTTCTTTCGTGAAATGCAAGAGTTGGAATATTTCAGTAGTGTTTTGTTATGGTTTACCTTGTCACTGTTACATTCTCTTGATTTTTCAAAGTTCATTTTCAATTTACTTCGTTGAAATGCAAGAGTTGGAATATTTCAGTAGTGTTTTGTTGTGGTTTACCTTGTCACACTTACATTCTCTTGATTTTTCAAAGTTCATTTTGGATTTCTTTTCGTGAAAGGCAAGAGTTGGAATATTTCAGTAGTGTTTTGTAATAGTTTACCTTATCACAGTTACATTCTCTTGATTTTTCAAAGTTCATTTTTGGATTTCTTTCGTTGAAATGCAAGAGTTGAAATATTTCAGTAGTGTTTTGTCGGGGTTTACCTTGTCACAGTTACATTCTCTTGAATTTTCGAAGTTTATTTTGGATTTCTTTCGTGAAATGCAAGAGCTGGAATATTTCAGTTGTGTTTTGTTGTGCTTTACCTTGTCACAGTTACATTCTCTTGATTTTTCAAAGTTCATTTTTGGATTTATTTCATTGAAATGCAAGAGTTGGAATATCTTAGTAGTATTTTGTTATGGCTTACCTTTTCACCTTTACATTCTCTTGACTTTTCAAAGTTCATTTCGTATTTTTTTCGTTCAAACGCAAGAGTTGGTATATTTCTGTAGTGTTTTGTTGTGCTTTACCTTGTCACAGTTACATTCTCTTGATTTTTCAAACTTCAATTTTGGATTTCTTTCGTTGGAATGCAAGAGTTAGAATATTTCAGTAGTGTTTTGTTGTGCTTTACCTTGTCACAGTTACATTCTCTTGATTTTTCAAAGTTAATTTTGGATTTCTGTAGTTAAAATGCATGATTTGGAATATTTTAGGAGTATTTTGTTATGGTTTACCTTGTCACAGCCACATTCTCTTGATTTTTCAAAGTTCATTTTGGATTTTTTTCGTTGAAATGCAAGAGTTCGAATATTTCAGTAGTGTTGTGTTGTGCCTTACCTTGTCATAGTTACCTTCTCTTAATTTTCAAAGTTCAATTTGGATTTATCTTATTGAGATGCAAGTTTTTGAATATTTCGTTAGTGTTTTGTTATGCTTTACCTTGTCAATGTTAAATCCTCTGGATTTTTTTGACTTAATTTTTGGATTTCTTTCACTGAAATGCAAGAGTTGGAATATTTCAGTTGTGTTTTGTTATGGTTTACCTTGTCACAGCCACATTCTCTTGATTTTTTCAAAGTTAATTTTGAATTTCTTTCGTTGAAATGCAAGGGTTGTAATATTTCTGTAGTGTTTTTTTATGGTCTACATTATCACAGTTACATTCTCTTGACTTTTCAAAATTCATTTTGGATTTTTTTCATTGAAATGCAAGAGTTGGAATATTTCACTAGTGTTTTGCAATGGTTTACCTTATCACAGTTACATTTTAGTGATTTTTCAATGTTCTTTTTGGATTTATTTCGTTAAATGCAAGAGTTGGATCATTTTAGTAGTGTTTTGTTATGGTTTACCGTTTCATTGTGTCATTCTCTTGAGTTTTCAAAGTTCATTTTGGATTTATTTCAATGAAATGCAAGAGTTGGAATATTTAAGTAGTGTTTTGTAGTGGTTTACATTGTCACAGTTACATTCTCTTAATTTTTGATAGGTATTTTTTAAGTTATTGTATTTAAACGCAACCGTTGGAATTCTTAAGTTGTGTTGGGTTATGTTTTATCTTGACACAGTTACATTCTCTTGATTTTTCCATCTTCATTTTAAATTTCATTCATTGAAATGCAAGAGCTGGAATATTTCAGTAGTGTTTTGTATCTGGTGTTTTGTTGTAAATCCAAGAATTTGTCTTTGTTGGTTTGAATGTCTAAAGTGCATGTCTTTCTCTGTTTCTATGTCTGAATCTATTTGTTTACATGTCTGGTTTGGTGTTTGATTAGGTTAGGTTAGGTTAGCTAAGTTAGGTTAGGTTAGCTAGTAAACATTTCTCCATGTTTAAGTTAGGTTAGGTTCGCTTATCATGAGCGCTCATGATAAGCTAACCTAACCTAAACTAACTTAAACATGGAGAAATGTTTACTAGCTAACCTAACCTAATCAAACACCAACCCAGACATGTAAACAAATAGATTCAGACATAGAAACAGAGAATGACATGCACTTTAGACATTCAAACCAACAAAGACAAATTCTTGAACTTCCAAAAAACCAACCCAGATACAAAACACTAGTGAAATATTCCAACTCTTGCATTTCAACGAAAGAAATCCAAAATGAACTTTGAAAAATCACCTCTTGCATTTAAACGAAAGAAATTCAAAATGAACTTTGAAAAATCAAGAGAATGTAACTGTGACAAGGTAAACCACGACAAAACACTACTGAAATTTTCCGACTCTTGCATTTCAACGAAAGAAATCCAAAATGAACTTTGAAAAATCAAGAGAATGTAACTGTGACAAGGTAAACCACAACAAAACACTAAAGGTGGAATGGGAAGCCAAAAATTTGGGGGACGGGGCCTTTCTGTGTCTCAAATGCGCAAATAAAAAAGTATTAAAAAATGGGGGGGCCCTTGGTGCTCTTTGGGGGCCCCGAGGGCCCTTAGGGGGCCCGGAGGTATTTTAGGGTCTGGGGGCATTTGGGGGCCCGGGGACCCTTTTGGGTTAAGGGGGAATTTGGGGTTGGGGTATGGGGACCTCACAAAATTGTTCAAATGGAACTTGTGTATTATAACGACCACCGATTTTCACCCCAAATAATCTTCTAAAATGTCTCTAACTGTTTCGCCTAAATCATCTTCTAAAATGTCTCAAACGGTTTCGCCTAAATCATCTTCTAAAATGTTTCAAACTGTTTCGCCCAAATAATCCCCTAAAATGTCTAAAACGGTTTCGCCCAAATAATCCCCTGAAAGTAATTTCTGCGCGTTCCTTTGTTTTGGCATCCCTGCGCTGTCATAGTTGAAATTCCTAGGAAACCCCTCCCCGCGTTAATCTCTCCATCTCGGAGGTGTTCGTAGCTACACTATTATGGCTTTGATAGAATATCAATTTATCTCTCTGACCTAAAGATCGGAGAAGTCATATTTAAAAATAGAATATTTGTTTATCTCTGTCATTAAAGACCATTTATCCCTCAGACCTAAAATTAAAAAAAGCCATATTATTCCTTAATTCCCCTTCCGTGGATCAATAATTTCCCCACCGATTATGTAAATCAATTTCTCAGAAATTCACTTTTCCCTTTTGCCCTAGACCAATACATCTTTCCCCTCCCCGTTAATGTGCATGTGCAAACTTCACCCCAGTGTCATTACACCTGGACGAACAACAAAAAATAAATCGACCTTGACCCCATTAGACTCTATCGATAATCCGTGAAAATATATCAAAGTAAGAAAAATCCTGTTTTTTCATTCTCAGTGACAAAAACCATAAAAACATACATAAATTATGTACTGATCGGAGTCATTATGCCCTCCCTACTTTCTTTCTGCTCCCCATTGACCCGTTATTTTTTCAGAATGTATTTCTTTGTTTTGTTTTGTCTCAGTTATACTTTAGACGGGAGTGTAATTTTTTCGAAATTTTTAGGTAAGGAGGGCAAATTTGAGTTGAATTTCCCCAGTCCGGGGAAAATGACCAAGTGAAAAATGAAAAATGAGCTATATAGTGCCATAAAGGCAAAGGCACAACTAAAAAAACAATGAATACTTGAATTATGTAGGCCTATCATAGTCTTGACAAGATTTTCTAAGATACTAAGTTTCAGCTGAGGGAGGAGGGCAAACTGGGGTCTTGGGAGGGAAATTGCCCTATAGTTACATAGTAATATGCACCCCTGAATTTAGATCTCGTAATCTTATAAGGTCATTATTGATCCTGCCCTAATTGCTAATTAATAATTCTCCTTATTTGATGAACATTGAGAAGAATTCTAAATCGATTCCGTGGCGATTAGTTTCATCTGTCTCCTTTGATTTTCTTGAATGAATGGCTAAATTATTCAACCTAAAATTGTGAAATAAACATTAGTAGTCCTAGAACCATGGGCATTACTATAGACTGTAAATAAAATAAAACAATTTTGTTTAAAAAGGCCTGAGTTTTCAAATGCATAGCGCAAACCAATTGGAGAGCGGATGCTCACAAGATGCATATTTAGAACATCAGTCTTAGGTTGATTATCACCTTTACTAATATATTCTCAAAACTATAAGAAAGGTTCCTTTCGGGACCCTTCAAAAAAAATTCCAACATTTATTTTGAGAATAATAGATCTATTTCTATTTTCCATTATCTTCTCAATTTTCTGGACAACATTGAGAAAAATACTGGAAAAGCCTAAAAGTTGGCAAAGTTTATTTCCCATTAATCTTCAAAAAGCCTTAGGTCTTGTTAACCAATTATGAAAAAGACATGCATCTAATAACTGATCGGAGCCAGGGCCCAACCAGGAGGTAGAAGCCAGATGCTACTTAAAAGGGTAATTATGGATGACAAAATATTCGGGTCCAATTAAATAATGCTTAATTAATTCTTTTTTGGGAATTACATTTATAACTTTACTCGGTACTCCTGCATTATGCGGACACTGCGAAAAAGTCAAGTTTGGTTAATGCTATATACTCTATGAAGGTAACGAGAGACGAAACCCACCGAACAGGTATTTCAATAGAAAAATGGAATGCAAAGCGTGGGGTCTCAATGCGTTTATAATATTTAAACGAATGTTTTTTGGGGTTTAGGAGTGGGAATAGGTACTTAGGTTATGTTACGTTTTTAATATCTGATATACTTTACCCCCCTCCCTTCTAATGTGCAAATATATAGCCCAAATTTATTTATAACCTATTATATATTCTTCCTATTTTTTTTTATTTCATTAGCATTAAACAAACTTGACTTCTTCACAGTGCCCGCATACTGCAGGAGTACTATTTACTCTTTAGCCTGTTCTGCCACCCCCAAGGAGTGGCACCCGGGGCACTTGCTCCCTCTAGCCTTCTCCCTTGATGCAGCCCTATTAGTACTCTAGTTAATAAGCGAAAGTTTCAATTTTGACTGTTTTCCCCATTCCATTGTCTAATGTAAAAGATATGATCACTCACTTTTCACTTTCTTCAGCTTTAAAGCATTAAATTAACAAAAAGACTTTTAATATTAACTATTAAAAGACTTTTAATGATATTTCACCGACAAAAATTTGAAATCATCTTATAAGAAACATTGTTCACAATAAAGCAAAATGGGATACAGTAATAAAATAGAGATACAATTTTAATGCAAATAATTATTTAATGCACTATTAGACTGTTTATATTACATATAGCCTTACTAATAAAGAGTATATATTAAAAACTCAGGTTATGTAACAGCTAGATAATTAAAAACAATATTATACAATTTTTGAAATGTTGAACATACCAAAAATGGATATTCCATATTTGGTAAATCAACATAGTATGGGCATAGTATAGATTGGAAGATTGCATAAAGGCAGAGTTGCCAACTTGGCATATTTTAGGACCAAAGGACATATTCCTGTGTGCCAGGACACAATGACATAATAGGGGAAAAAAGGGATATATTTGGGACATAAAAGGGACATATTTTGCAAATTTATGACATAAAATAGAATATTTCCCCGCTGGATACATATTTTTCTTTTAAAAAAAATGTTATTTTTCACCAAATCAGTATTAAAACTACTTGTCTAGCACTAAATTTACTTAACTCCTTATTTTCTACTCATGTTTTATAAACGTTATTTTTTTTACAAACGTTTTTTTTCGGAGTTGCTTGCTCTTTCCAGCAGACAGCACTTTGCAAATGGTCTTGAAATTCTTCCATCTATAAACGATTTTATTTCTCCTTGCTTTTACGCTACAGTCAAGATAATAGGTAAGCAGGCACCTTTTTAGTTAACAATTGCTTCCGGCTTCCTATAGTCAGGCAAATTCTAATAGTCAGGTCTGAGACCTACTGAGATTTCTCTGAGACCTACTGGTATTTCTCAGTAGGGGCCTCCCCAGGCCACTCAGCGTGTCCCCAGGTGGTATGTGAAATTCACTAGCTCAGAATTGGGGTCTTAGTCAGTGTTCAGATTGGAGTGTTGGGGCCTGACTATCTGGGCTTTATTTGTCAAGGCCTGAATGCTAAGTGATGGACATGAGCTAGATTGGGACCTCATGTGAAAATGGAAAAAAAAAAATATTGTTGGTATGTGTGTAGTGTAGAACATGCATGGTTACTGCTAGGGCAACAGTCTAACCGTTGACGGTTTTAGGTATCCGTGAATAAGTTCTAAAGCGAGAGTGGAAGTTGGGACAATTTTTGGAGGTGTCCACCTCACCTGCCCAGAGTCTCAGGCAAGTGACCCTAAACTTGAAAAAGTGGAAATTGGCTTAGATTGCTAAACTGAGCTGGGGACAATGAATAGATACTATTGGGAAAGTGATTGGAGACGGTGGGCATCCGTGAACAAGTGCTAAATTGAGAGAGGAATTTAGGACAATATTTGGGGGCGCCCACCCGCCCAGAGTCTCGGGCAAGTGACCCAAAAATTAAAAAAAATTACGAAAAATTCAAATTTTTTCTCAGAATGTGGGGCTAAGCTTAGGCAACGAATAGGTACTATTTGAAAGATAAAGATGGCTTTAAACGATCGTTTGCCTGTTATTTCAAGCAAATTTATGGTCCTATGTCAATTTTAAATTCTTGGTCAGCCTTCTTAAGACCATAGGCGGCTGTGCCTTGTTTGCCTCTCATTAAAGGCAATCTAACGGTCTTATGTCAATTTTTGAATTCTTGATCAGTATGCCTAAGACTCTAGGCAGGCATGCCTTTCCAAAAACTAACCTGACAAGTATGTGTCCAATAAGAGAGTCATGCATACTCCTGCCATTTACCCGTGCCCCAGCCATTTAAACATTTGCCTCTCAATTACTTGAACTATCTGTCTTGGCTTTTCTCTGTCTACAATTACCCAGTGTCTTGATGCAACCTATGCAATTTATTGCAAAATACTTGATAACTTCAATTCAAAATCAACGGCCTACAGATATGTAGGGTACCCCCATTGAGTAGGAGTCACGGACCAAGGGGGGATCCAGTCCCTGGGGGTCCTTAATTGAAACTGGGGCACCCTTGTCCGAGGGCTGTAAATACAGGTGGAGGAGGAATAAGGCCCCTCGGATGTACACTCAGCAGCAAGGGCGCCAATATGAGGGGGAGGGGGTAGGGGGGGCTCCCCCCCCTGGCTGAATGCTGCTGCCTTATTTTTATATTTTTGTTCTGAGATGTCTATTATATAGCATTAAAAGTGCCAATTAGAAGAGGTTCCCCCCTGGAATTCAGCTTATGGGCGCCCATGCTCAGCAGGGCCCACCGGCGTGTGGAAACGTCTCGTTAGTTACAAATCTTCTCCCAGCAATAGGTGAAATTGCATGGTGAAGCAGAACAACATTGTGGGAGGACCTTCTATAGAAGAACAACTGCGGAAGGGCGGAGGATCCAGATTAACGGACAACGGCCTCTGAAAGGTGGTGGAGAGGAGTGGCTTGCCACCACCATCCATTTAGCCAAGAAATCGCCTCTCTAAAATATCATGAAAAAAGGGCTCAGTATTATGCAAACACCCGCTACCGCGTCCGGGGTAACCGACGAACAACCAATTTTAAATGATGATAATGCGATTTTACATGGTACCGCGTCCGGGGTAACCGACGAACAACCAATTTTGAATGAGGATAATGTGATTTTACATGCTCCCGCGTCCGGGGCAGCCGACAACCCTAGGCCTAGGACGACCCCCACCCGGGGTGAAAATCCACACGGTTGTTCGGTTCCCACAAAAACCATATCTCTGTCGTCCATGTCTATGTTCCAGACTCCACCAGAAGTGAGGAAGAATGTAATGAATTCTATTTCACACTACAAAGCTTCATCGACCAAATCCATAGGAAAGACGTACTGATTGTCATGGGGGACTTTAACGCTACAGTAGGCACGAATAATACCGGTCGTCCGATATAATGGGGCCTTTTGGTCACGGTAAACTCAATGTAAGAGGCAAACGATTGCTGTACTTCTACCAAGAAAACGAGTTATTCGTAATGAATACAATGTTCAAACACCGCCATCGACGTAAAGTGACCTAGAGATCCCCAGACGGTAAAACCGAGAACATGATTGATTATATATTCTGATATTGAAGCACTGGAAATCTTCCGTACTAGACACAATAGCATTATCTGGAGCAGACTTCGACTCTGACCACACTCTCCTGATGTCAAGGTTCAAGCTTAGAATGAGAAAATTGCAAAAAGCAACAAAAATCCTAAGATTTCGGGTGGATCTGCTGCAGGATCCCGAAAAAAGGCAGACCTACACTTCCACTCTATCTGAAAAATTTCGAGAGATCCTAGCAAATCATTCTTCCTTGACCACCGCTAATGAGATAGACTCCCTGACCGTGCAGGCCACATCAGCAATTATCGAGACAGTGAACGACGTCCTCGGACGAAAAACCCCCAATGAAAAACATGGATCACAGATGAGATCATTGCCCTATGCGAGGATAAGCGACTTTTTTGTAATTGATCCAACCGTCACAGCCGGGATACTTACAAGCTCCTCAAGAGAAGAGTAGAGCAAGAGATCAGAAAGGTAGTACGTAACCACCTGCGGAAGAGTTGCGAAGACTGCGAAGTACTGTTCAAGAAGGGGAACAGCGGAGCAGTTTTCAGAAGTGTACGCGAGTTAAGCCGGAAAAAAGAGCCGCAAACATCAGTGATCCTGGACAAAGACGGAAATAAGATTAGTGATTTAGAAGATGAAACTTGAAAGATGGAAAGAATTCTTTAACGATAAACTGAATCCACCAGTAGCTGCGGATCCTGAAATACTAACCTGACCAAGAACTCAGACCACCACCCCCACTCAAGCCAGAAACCGAGTTATTAATCAAGTCACTCAAACAAGGAAAAGCCCCTGGCCCAGACGGAGTCACCGCTGAACTCATTAACGTCGGATCGGATGTTGTAACTGATCTGTACTACGCCATTTTATCTGTGGTGTGGGATACCGGCCACGTACCCCATCAGTGGTGCAAGGCTGCCGTTGTAACTATTCGCAAAAAGGGGTCAAAGAAAGAGTTCGGAAACTACTGTCCGATCAGCCTCACGAGCCATCAGTCACGTATCGTGACTGATGAAAAGTCCTACTCCGACGCTTACAAGCAACAACTGCCTTTGCCATTGGAGGATATCAGGCTGGCTTCCGCCCTGGAAGATCCACAATCGATCAGATATTCGTCGTTCGACAACTCATGGAATGTTACATCGAATTCAACCAAGAGCTCTCTACCAACTATTCGTTGATAAACTTCGTCAGGACCACTCCAGGGTTGCATCTTATCACCACATCTCTTCAACCTCTTTCTAAATGTCATTCTGTCACTGATGCAGTCGGAATATGGCGCAACAATAGGAGGTCTGCTGATAGACAATTTTGTCTACGCTGATGATATTGTTGAGCTAGCCAACTCTGCACAAGAACCGCAGGCACAAGCTGATAAACTCTACGATACCACAAACCCGTTTGGGATGGAGATTAATGCCAGCAAGACCAAAGTCTTGGTAACTATGAGACATAAAGTAGACAACCTGCCCATTATCACCATAGGCGGGAGACAGGTTGAAACAGTTGACCAATTCCTGTACCTTGGTAGCCTACTCTCCTCAGATAATTGCCATAGCTCTGACGTGAAAAGTCGACTTGCACTTGCTAGCTCTAGCTTCCGAAGACTAGCCAACCTCTGGAAAAGCAAACACCTAGCCAAAAAACTCAAAATGTGCCTATTCAAAAGATTAATTATCTCCACAGTTATTTATGGATGCAAAACATAGACTCTGAAAAACGAAGACGAAATAAAACTTCTAGCTTTCGAGATGAGATGCCTCCGTTGTATTGCTAAAATCAAATACACTGACCGAATCACAAATGTGGAAGTACGCCAAAAGCTCCAGTCCACTGAAACCACTCTAAGTAAAATCAAGGAGCAACAACTGCGCTGGTTCGGCCACGTCAAGGGAATGGAGCCAAGCCGCCTCCCGAAAATCGGCCTTCGTCAACGAGACCGACAACGAAAACGATGGATGGAGAACTTCTACTTCGACAATGTCAAGATAGCCCAGTTGTCAAGTGTCGCACCAGATAGAGCAACTTACGGAGCCCTTACGCATGATCTAGCAAGAGGAGTGGCCTCAAAACGTCCCATGAGGATGGCCGGGACCTAAGTAAGTAAGTAAGTAAGAATCAAGTATTACTAAATGAAAATGAGAAGTTAGCAAAAGAAAAAAAATTAGATTCTTGATTGTCTGGAATAAATTTTGATATAAATGGATGTACCAAAAAATTAGCTTATTGTGCTGATTCCAAATATATAATAATTTTTAAGTATAGTGTTACCCATTAGTGGGCCTGAGACAATATGCCCAATTTTCGAAAAAGCTGAAAAACACCCCATAAAAGTCAAAGAATTTTAATAGAAATCACGCCATCAGATTCAGCGTATCAGAGAACCCCACTGTAGAGGTTCCAAGCTCCTATCTATTAAAAAGAAATTTTATAGTGTTTGCCAGAAGAAGTATCACGGTTTCGTAGTTATTTGTTGTTGTTGCTTTTTCCAGGGGTGATCATATTGAACCAATGTTACTAGAATTTTGCAAAAGGGCAAGTTCTAACGAAAATTAAAAGATCTAGTGTCCTTTTTAGGTGACCAAAAAATTGGAGGACAACTAGCCCCCGTCCCACGCCTTTTTTCCTGAAAGTCGTCTGATCTAAATTTTGAGATACCCATTTTGTTCAGTATTGTTGAAAGGTACAATAGATATGTCTTTGTAGATGACATGACCCCTCAGAACCACCAGAGGAAGGGCCGCAAGCTATGAAATTTACCCATTGTTTATGTATATTATTTGTTATAGAGAAGTATACCGACATTTTTCAAGGGAGGAACGAGATCTTCTGGGGATTGATATTCTATGGGGAGAATTTCCCATCGGGATGGAAGTTTCTGGGGGTGTGCTTTTCAGGGGAAATTTTACATGGGGAGAATTTACCAGAATTTGTATACAGAATGTTTGTTATTTGTCTTTTTTCTCGTCGTTGACCCCATTGTACATGTGGAGACACTTTGAGGGAATTCTCAAGGGGATGTTTTCAGCGGAGTTGGAATTCTTTTGGGATCTTTTTTTTTGGGGGGGGGGGAGAATCTCCACGGGAGATATTTCCATGGGGAATTGTCACCAGGAGAAATTCTCCATGGAAAATTCTGGGGGATAAACTTTCCAGGGGGGTATTTTCCAAACAGCGATATTCCCCAATGACCTTAAAAAGGATCAGACACTAAATGAATACAAGTCTTTCTTCGAATAAAAGTATGGTAAGGAGTATTTTCAGGCAGAATCGTAAGCAAAAATTTTCTAGGAAGGATTCGCAGCAGGGATGGAATTTTCCGGGGATGATTTCCAGGCGGAAGAATTTTACATGGGAGGAACTTTATACAGAGGAATTTTTCGTGAGGACATTTTCCACAGAGGGGGTGGGTTTACTGGGATCATCTGAAAAACGATCAGAAATAAATACAAAAACAAGTTTTTTCTACCGAATGTAGGAAGTGACATCAAAACTTAAAACGTAAAGAAATTATTCCGTATACGACGGGGGCTACTCCCTCCTAAATACCCCCTCTCTATGCTAGTGTTCGACCTTTTGTCTAATTTTTTTTAAGAACGATTCTTGAAACACAAGGGCCGTGCCACCCTTGGAGTAAGCCCCCCTCCACCCTCGGTGGAGCCACCCCCTCCACACACGTATTTTTTCCCTAGATGCATCCAACAGAAATTTTGAGATAGAAATTTTGTTAAAAATGGTCAAAAGAACATATAGCAATGCCCTCAGCGTTTACACAACCCCTAAGATCCCTGGGACAAGGGTTGTAAGTTATGCCCCAGGGGCATATAAGGTTTTATGGAACGGGTAGTCGTATAAAGTTCAGATGGGGCTCATTTGATTGGAGTTTAGTGCCCTTTATAGTTGTCAAAAGTGATTTGAGGGCAACCCCCCCCCCCGCGCTTATCAGTTCCGAAAATCAGCACCCAATCAGGATTTGTAGACATCTATTTTGTTCAGCATTGTTCAAAGGTTCATTAATTATGCCTTAGGGATGTCACCCCTCCCCCTGATTGAAGGGCAACCCAGCTTACCTAGCGCTCCGCAACGTCGTTTGACTCCTGGATTGTACATTATGACAGGCGCAAGAAATACTCTGATTGGCAAAAAGCTACTAAAAGAAGTGAAAATGCTGACCCTCAGTCAGCCAAATGCCGACCATACCTGTCAAGCGGAACTCTCGTGGGAAGATGAGCCTTAAGCTCCCACAATTAGTTTTGTACTGTTTATATGTTTTTATGACTTTTGTGCTTTAACACTAGTTCATTTTTATGGATGCACTAAATGAATCGTTTTCGTTATATTCCATGTTATCTGACAACTTTGAAAGAGGTTCACAAGTCGTAAAAAAACTAGTTTCTGAGATTTCAAGATAGACATATTATGGACATATTATAGAAAAATTATGGAAATAATTTGGCTGAAGAGGACATATTTTTGGATGCTCAAGGAACATATTCATTGACTAAAAAGTTGGCAACCCTGTATACAGGGCTTCCAGTATCCCCGAATTTTCGGGGGTTTCTCCGAAAATCTAAGTGTTTCCCAGAAAAAATTTGGTTCACCGAGAATAACCCAATGATGTTGTCTTCAGTGACTATCCCAAGCAAATATTACTTTACATACAATAATTTTTCATATATATTTTATTAAATATCTAGGCCTACCTTTACAATTTATAATGCAATCTTTCTAAAACAATCTTCTAACTTCTAAGACAATCTTTATTCCATTTTCTTGCTTTCAGTAAAGCGCTAGTCAATTCTACCTCAAAAATATCTCTATACCTCCCAATAGCAAAAATTAAATTTAAACAGGCAAATTTATTAGTATTTGTTATGTATGCATACATTTTTCGGGGAGGGGGGATTTTCTGCTGGTGGGATTTACTACAGGGATAACTTTTTATGTAGAGGGAAGTCCCCAAGGGGAGAATTTTTCTGGGGAAATTTTACCCTTGGGGAAATTGCCAGAATTCCTATACAAAATTCGTCTAATGTCTTGCTTTCTCTTTGCCGACTCAATTTTAAGCGTAAATATGTTAAGGGTAATTTCCAGGGGTAAATTTTCACCAGGATTGAATTGTATAGAGAATATATCCGTGGGGAGGAAGCATTTTTCTATGGAGGAGTAGCCAGATTTCCTGGCATTATCTAAAAGACGATCAGAAATTAAATATAAAAAAACAAGTTTTTTCAACTGAATGTAATGAGCAACATTGAAACTTAAAACGAATAGAAATTATTATGTATATGAAGGGGTTGCTCTTCCTCAAAACCTCGCTCTTTAAACTAAAATTTGAATTCTGTCTCAATTATTTTATGTTTCAATAAGCACTATTGAGCAAAATTCTATATGCTTATTAGGACGGTAAACGGTCTACATAGTTTTATTTTCAATTAATGGGGATGAAGATATGGGGTTGAATACCCACAAATGACAAATAAGAAGGGCGCATCCCGAGTCTAAGACAAATTCTAATTATGTTTTGATCCAAGACTCATAAGAAGGTAAATGACCAAACACACATAACAAACAGGTTTTTTTTTAGTTTCAAGTGAATTCAATTTCTAGCCCAAAAGTAGCGAGATTTGAAATATTGTAGCCCCGAAACCCGCCTCGCGGGTTTTTAGTCACTTGTCCCACGAAGCTGAAAATTTAATAGCCCAATTGGCGGGAAATAGCCCAACCAGGCAACACAGCTCTTTAGCTCTCGAGCCACGTGATGAAACAGAATATACTTACCAAACTAAGTTTCAGTGAAATTTACTGACTATTTCTTGTGTGTACTGAGTCGCTTGTTTTTATGCTAAAAGAGAAAAAAATACGCCAGGTCTCTTGTTGGCATTGTAAGGAGACCTTAAATTTGTGAAATTTGGTAACTCAGTTTTAGTAAATCTTGGAATTCCCTTTGCTTCAATAGATCAGAAATAAAGCGACCATTTCAAATTAGCTTGAATTTGAAAATAGCTTCACATTGCGTAACTAGTCAAATATCTTGTAGTGACACTTCTTTGTCTAAGAATCGAACGATCTTTGAACCCGTGATAAATATTTTAAGACCTAATTTAGACCAGTTTGGTTATAAAACAAAAAGGAATACAAGGCCTTGAAAGACTGGAAAAGAAACTACTTTTTAACAAAAAGCGCTTGACTGGCTAAGAGAGAGGGAAGGTCGCTAAACGGATCAAATAGCAGAAGGAATATAACTTACGGATGAGAGAAAAATCGGGGTAGTTTTGCCTCGAAAAAAAGGTAGTCCTTTTTGGAACTAACAACGGGTAAGTGTTTTACTTTGTAATTAAGGTAGACTACCACCGTATGTCTGAATTCCCCTTGGAGATAAAAGTTTGAAGATAAAATTAAAATAAGAAGTAAAACTCTAAAAGATTTCTGTCCCTTGGAGATAAAAGTTTGAAGATAAAATTAAAATAAGAAGAAAACCTCTAAAAGATTTCTGTCACTTGGAGATAACTTTATTACGTATATAGGAGACAAGAATAACAAATAGTGCTGAAGTCTAACATTTTACTATAAGTTGGTGATTTGGGTGTATAATCTGGTAGTATTTTCACTTAGCCAAGGCTTGAGCCATTTGGACAAAAACAGCATTTTTAAGGTTAGAATAAGCTAAAATAAATTTCTTCCCAGAAAGTTCAAACTTGTAGAAAAAGCTTCGAATAACCGAGGGTTCAAAGAGGAGAAGAAACCTTAACCAAGAAATCAACGTTAGGAGAGCCTTTCTTGCTTCCCTTTTTCAGCCTAGAGTTCGTTGGAACTTAGCTTGACTTTTATAAAGACCTTATACCCGGAAAATTGGAATTATTGGACAACAACAATACTTCCCCCCTTGTGCAGTCTTCAGACGTTTATACGAAGGAGAACACTGTTCCCTTTTTAATCATTCTTTCATTTCGTTAAACCCGTACGGACTGTACATACAAAGGCGGCCTCAATTTTTATACAGATAGGTTAGGGAAAAAGGGAATAATATTGTCAATCTAAGAATTTCCAGACCTTTATGTCGAGATATATTCAATTGAGAGTTTTCCCTGCTAAAGTTAAAGCTTTGTGTCCAAGGAACACAAAGCCCTTTTCAAGAAATAATAAGAGGATCTATTGGTTTGGGTTAATGTAAATTAGAATAAAATCAAGTATGGTTATTCCTATCTTGGCTCAGTAATAGTTTGAACTAAAGGATTTTAATACCCCTGAATTGAAGTCTTGACTAGCTATTCTAGTGTAACTCTTTTGAGTAGAAACATTCGATAGCCTAGAATTAACTTAATCCTTTTCTTTTCGGTAAAAATTTGTGGATTGAACAAGTAGACCATAGACATCAGACCTAGAAGAGGTTTAGAAGTATTCAAAATAATTAGAATTAGAATATTTTTCCTTTTATCTTCTTTTGTAATAAATATCAGTTGTCACTGAATTCTGAGTACCGATTCTTACCAACACGCCTCAGTTTATAACACGCTACCAAATTTCAGCCCTGATAGTAGGGGCAACCTTACAACTGGTCGCAGCGGTACTCAAGTTCGGTGCAACTTTCGTTTAAGTGAGGGAGGATTAATGGAATTTATAAAATTTGGTAAAATTTAGTCCTCTCTTCCTCACAAGAAAGTGTGTATTCAGTTTTTCAAACCTATCAGACACAGAAAAGTTTGAAAAAGTGTTCATTAAAGAAGTTTTTTGACCTTAAAGAGAAGTTCAGACAGCCTTTTATCTTCCTAAGATTCTTTCTTTCCTTTCCTTTTCTTTCTCTTTGCTACAAGTTCTAGTATCCGAATCGTCTATAATTTATTTAAATAGGGCCATAGGTTAATCATCCTCAAGTGCGTGTAATTATACCATTAGCCTTAAGGGTTAATTTAATTCAAGATATTGAGCTAATTCTTACGTAATTTATAAACCAACTCATTTTAGTAGGTTAAAACAATTTAAAGGTTCAAAACGTTTCCCACATTAAGAGTTTATAAGTATAGAACAATCATGAGTTCAAATAAAAACATAATCAAAGAGTTAGAAATTGCACTACAACAAGCACAGTCCAGAATTAACGCTCTAGAAGGGCTATATGGAGATACCCCAGTCACAAGTAGGTTTCAAAACCTATTAGTGGAGCGAGCACCTTCCATCTCTTTACTAATAAATCCAAATGAAATCCATTCGTGGATTATGAGCCTTAAACAAATACAAAGGAATTTAGGAATAAATGACATTACTATGATTAATCAAGCTATTTGTTATGCACAGGGAGAAATACAAAGATTCGCAGCGAGCTTAGACATTCTTAAAAAGAAAGATATGTCAAGACCAACTAGGGATAATTATTCTAGGTATAAATTTAGTGAAAGAAAAAATGCTCGCATAAAATACTGGACTTGCGGGGGTCCACATAGACAATCGGAATGTGAAAAACCTCCAACTTGTATCCGCTATGGTGAAACAGGACAAAAAGCAAAATATTGTTTAGCCCCAGCACTTATAAACCAACCCCAAGAAAATTTTTAGGGCAATTTTTGCCTAAAACACTACGGCCTCCGAGCAATAGCTAGGGAACCATCATAGGGAGTCATGTACTTCAGAAGGAGGTTGAGAAGACACCTCTCAAGGATACAAAAATGGGTTGCGTCCACCTCTTAAGGATGCAAGAAAGGGTTGCGTCTACGTCTTAAGGAAGCAAAAAAAGGTTTGCATCCATAGGGATACGAAAAAGGGTTGTATCCCAACGCGCAAATGCTGCATATGCATATACTAGAATCATCAATGACGGATGACATAAAACGAAACAAACGGAGTCTATTACCGCTTTTGGGGCAAAATAGGGTGGGTCGCAGGACTAGCAACGGAAGAAAATATAGAAACAATTCTTTATCAAGTAGATTATTTGACAGCAAAGAATGAAAAGTTAATACATATTTCGGACCGATCTATATCATTAGTGAGTGGCCTCGACAGAGAATTAAGAATGGAAAAAAACTAAAGTTTAGAAATTTTGGGAAAGACTTCAAAGCGAATTATCGAATATATATCCAGAGATTAATGAGAAAAATTTTCTAAAATTACAGATTAACAAGGAAGTGACAAAAAGTTCAATCCAAAAAAAATATGATAGTAAACTTATTGCCCGTAAGATTTAGAGTATTGTGGAAAATAAAAAGCACTGCCGATAGGATTTAAAATATCTGTCAAATAAAGGATAAGAATTATAGGAATTATATAAGAGACTCCTTATAATGCAGCCGTAAAATAACTTAAAATAGTAATAATTTTTGATTTTCTGTCTCCAACAAAGGAGATGAGTTCAGAAAGTTCGAAGTGTTCAAAATTTCATAACTCGTATTTTTTAGAGAACGGGTACAGATTTTTCTTTCATCGTAGAATGTATTTGCCTTTGATTTTTCAAGTCTTCCATTGTTACTAGATCTTTTGGCACCTTTAAATGCTCTTTCGAGTATTCACTTATAATTTTAAAAAAAATTGTAAATAATGTTTGAAAAGGCCCAAATAAGGAAATAGGAGCGAACATTTATACGAAAGTATGAATGACACAAAAGGAGTTTCTAACGCTATCGGACAATAGGGGAAGCCGGAAATAACCAAAATTTTATGAATTGATGAAAGGATGACACTCTTTTGATGTCGTATGACCAACACCTAAAATCAAAATTTCCTTCTTGTTCAAACACACGTTTGAATATACCCTGAATTAGAAGGTATCACGATGAATTTAAATATCACAAGAGCTTTCTCTTCAATACAAACCCCTGTAAAATACTAAGCAAGGAAAAAATATATACACTATTTAGAGTAAAAAATATAATTTGTACCTTAGGAACTGAATCGGTTCCAAAATTAGAGCGAGTCTGCCACAAGACCAATTCAACGCTCCAATAACGTCAAACTTGCAAAATATCGTGATAAAAATCAAAAAGATAATTAAGAATCTAGGTGATATTGTATTCAAATGTACGGATCCCCCCCCCCGCCTTTATCACGTAGCACCTGTTCTGTCACAAAATCAGATTAGGCAAAGCAGACGGATTACTTTCAATGGCATGATAAGTCAAGACACTAAAACTAATTAACTTCAATTTTTACGTAAAAGAGAAAAGAAATCTTAGAATTAGAATTTGTAGGACCCTTAGTTTTGTGTAGCATGATTAGCCAACACTAAACAAAATAAAAACTCTAGCTGCCCAGGTAAGTTATATCGTTTAAATAATGTAAGGTAAGTCCTATGCTTTGCGCCGCGCGTAAAGAAAGGCCAAAATTAATTATTGAAATTGAAAATAATAAGAAATATGAGTATTCTAAAGACTATGCCGGATGCCTTAACAACTTGAATGTAAACCAAAGAAAGAAACGGAACTTATTCATAAGCACTTGAATATTCCGTAAAATAAATGAACCAACCCAAAAACACGGCAAAATTTAACATAAAAATCTAGGTAATATCGTATTTGAATGTATATACCTCTGCCGCGTGGCACTATCTCTGCCACCGCAGCAGAATAAGTCGACACGTTAAATATTGATACAGTTTTTAATTCGTTTGAACTAGAAAATTTATTCTTTATTAATTTGCCTTCGTATTCCACCAATTTTTATAGCCCAAAATAATGCCAGCTTATTAAAAGCCATTCAATAATAACATTATGACAGCATTGTTTGAATAAATGTCAATGAGCAACTTTTCCTTCGATTTAACCTAAAAAATAGCCATCAAGATAGGCAATTAAGGAAAAACAGTCATCAGTATAGGATAAACTAACTCCCTTTAAAGTAATCAAGTGCAAGACTGAGGAAATAAAATAATAGGTAATTCAATAGCAAAAAGTTATGATAGAAATAAAAACCTTTTAAGCAAAGCTAACTAAACTATAACAATAAATGAACATGCCTTGCAGTTTGAAGGCTTACTGTTTCTTTGTCAAACTGCTTTGCAGTTTGATGGCTTTCTGTTGATTTTGCGTTTGTATTTATTCAATACTAGTGCGAACGAAATCAATGGAAAATGAGACTCTATACTAATTTCGACTATAACTGTGATCGGCCCAAGCCCTACACTAACTTTTACCATACTTAAGTTGATAAATATGATAAAACCGCACCTAATCGGTAAATTTTTTAATTGAGTACCATATAATATTGTCGGGGATAGAGAAATTTTCTGTCACAAACTCTAAGATGATCAAATGAATCCTCAGAATAAAAATATTAATTATGCCTCACGTAAAAAGTACTAAAATTCTCTCTTTAACGATCTATGCTCGAGGACCCACTCAAAACTAAGTAAAAAGACACTCTTAGCTAAAAATCAGTAGAGAAAAACGGTGGAAGTGGTGTCTATTGTCCCTCTTCCTCCGGATTGATCCCTATATTTCTTATGAAAAACGTCTGTACAGTAAACGAAAAGTAATCATCGCATAATGAAAAGCTACAGTTTTAAAGTTATATGAAACGACCCTAATCCGTTGGGAGCCGTTCGGCAGCTGTCGTGACCTGTGGTGCGTTTTATCCCATCGGTCATCACGGTCCGTCCAGGGAACTCTCATGAAAAAATCAACTCATCTCTCTATGAAAAGTGACCCGCAAGAATTACCCTACCTTACCCCTACCATTAGAAAAATTACTTTAACAAAAGTAACCACACGGAAGGAATCTGGAACGAAAATAGACAAAAAGTCCGAGTCGTGGGGATTGCATTGACAGAGCGCGGGAACACAGTCTGATCATTTTGTGGTCAGCGCCGTGCCAAGGCATTTCCTTACGAAGAACAACTGGTACAGAAAAAGGAACCCAAGAAAATTAGTAAAACTTAAATACCATAAAATTAAAAAGGTCAAGTAAACGGCTATAACTTATGATAAACATCATTAAATTGAAAGTGCATAGCTATTACATAATCATCACCATACCCTAAACCACTTTAACTTAACACAATTATTTTAAATTGAGAATATATTACTATTATGTAATCAATCCGTTCACTACGGTAACCTTAAGCAAACCTTATTAAATGAAGGGTATACAGCTATTACGTAAATACTTTTATTCCGCAAAATACTGTAACTCAACATAATTGTTATTAAACTAAGAGTCTATAGCTGTAAGGGATCATCCCAGATTATGTCAAATTCCAGGTCTAAAGAGCTAATTCAAGAGACATAATAAGGTGTACCAACGGAAAAGAAACGTTCATGAGAGTAAAAAAATTAAAAAAATATCTTTCCCCTTTCATCTCAAATAACTTAATCAATTCCAATGCCTCTTAATAGATGAATGTTATATAATAACACATTTGCAGATACCGGTACGCGAGTTGCCATCAGCCACTAGTTAAGTGAAACGTCGAGACAAGCGACTATATGGTACGTTGCTAACATTAACTGCAAAATCTAAAATAACAAATCCAAAAAAAGGCAAACATGATGAGGTTCCCGAGCCAGCCACAATTAAGTACTTGTAGCCTGGCAAATGTAACGTCATGGAAACTCAAGAAAAGCCATAGCATGGATAATATTAATTATTCCTTAAAAGAATGGGTTCTTATCAGAACAGTGGAAAACATTGACTGTCCCACGCTACACTTCCTTTTAAATCTCCAAGGAAAGTCTTGGAAGACAGAATAATCCTCAGATTAATAGCAAACTTGGTTCATTATAAATTTAGTGCACGTACAATGACAAGAACAATCGAATACACCAGACTAAGCGCCAACCTAGCATTCCAAATTTTAATACAAAGAATCCCAATGACCAAGTATGCTTTATTATCCGAGTTCATCGCAAACAATATTTGGTATGTTCAGGATGATAATAACGTCACTACAATTTGGCCCATTAAATTTCTCTCCATTCTAATAGACCGAGAGCATATGCTAAAGGGTGGAATTTTCCTTAGGGCCTTATACGTCAATTGTGTACATAACACATACCTAAACCCAATAAACCCTTCAACGGGATCCGCTATTTTTCAAGTCACCCCGAGGCATCATAAAGACGTAAAGAAAATAACCCTGAATGTCTTACAGAGAAACGAAAATTTCGGAATCAAAGTATTCCCCAGCTTTGATGTAATTGTGCGCGAGCAGCTATGTTGTTGTCAACAACATATAGATTTAAGTTTTTCCATGGTAAAAATAATAAATGACCCTTTATCATTATCCGAATGGTGTCGAAAAGTCATTCGACAATATATGCGGAGGAGTGATATAATTGCCACATTGGAAGATCTGCACCTCCCAAACCAATTATTAGTATATTTAATGTATTTGAATACGCCTGAAAGTGGTCAAAATAACGTAGTATACGAACTCAAATTTCTCAGCTCCAATGAATCATCACGGGAAAATTATCGGCTTACCAATATGTTAACATCCTCAGGCTCAAAGGCGGTATTGCCAGACGATGCACCCATATTAAAATGAAAAGACGATATCCGTGGAAGAACCTGTGTATACAAATAATCCTGTCAAAATAAATAATAGAAGGGCTCACCTATATTTTCTGAAGTGTTATATCTAGATTGATCAGTTATCATTGAAAAGCGTATTATATGAATAGGCTAGTAGTGTATAAATAATATAAAACCAAATCAGGAAGTAAAACACCAAAGAGATATATATATATATATATATATATATATATATATATATATATATATATATATATATATATATATATATATATATATATATATATATATATATATATATATATATATATATATATATATATGTATCGCTCTTTAAATTGAAAAAAAAGGAAAGAAAAAGGTAGTTTCGTGGAAACTCATTACTTTTAAACCTGTATGGAACTTTAGGAAATCGAATTATGTTCGAACAATTGATAGCCAAGTGCAAGGTGGCACTGGTGAACAAATAGTTCAACCTCGACCTAAAGTTGCCTTACATTTCATTCAAAAGTAAATATTCATTATTGGTTAATATGGGGCTTTAGAAGTATCGAATTATGTCGAACGAATAAGTACCCGAGTACGAGGAAGTACAGGCGAAAAGGTAGTTTGATCTCAACCTAGAGTAACCATGATTGTAACTGATCTTGAATAAAAGTAACTAGACAAAAGTCAACAGAAGCTACTTTTCATTTCAGAACAATGACCAAGGCAATTATTGATACAGAGTTTATAACTATCAAGTATGCAAAAGAAAATGTGATATACTCTGCAGCAATCCTCATTGTGAATAAATCAGGGGAAGAAATTTTCGCGAAAAAAAGGAACGTCAAATATGATTTAAGAAAATATGACGTAGAATCGTATCGTTTTGGGTTATGATTGGAAAATACATCCAAATATCGACCCACAAAAAGAAAATTGGGAATAAAATATAATAGGAGAAAGGGGAAGTACCTTCAATATATTTAACATGAGATAAGAAGCTTGCAAAAACAATATAAAATTCACTACTGGTTTGTTAAAGGTCCGTGTCAGGTAGATTTATTGCTTTTAGATAAATGCAGAAAACAAAATGTGTTACAAGATTGAGAAAAATCCAAACGGCATAAAAAAAACATCAACATGGCCCACTCCAAGAGACAAAATATTATAAACAATATCTCTACAACCCAAAAAGTGTAAGATATAGTGTGATAAGAAAAGAAATTGTCTTTAAAAGAATAAAACTAATGAATCAAAATTAAATGCAACCAAAAATTATTAATACCTTCTCTGTTGAAATAATCTTTTGCTGCTTAAATTCAGTCCACACACCCCTCAAATTAAATGTGACATTCATTTCGAATGAACCCATCCAAAATAATTACCCCCTCCAACTTAACAATCAGTCGTACGTGGCCCATGCGTAATTAACTAATTCAGGCACCAGAAACTTTAATTTCACTTTGTAGATTTCCCCGATCGAGTCTTATGACCTGCGTAATATTAGTTGTTCGATTACCAGGCATAAAATTACAAAATTGTTTCCATATTACAATTATTGATGAATTAATTCTAGAACTAACAAAGAGATGCAGGTAACAAATTGCATGACAATCTTCATCGTCCACGCCATAGCCCAAGATATTGTAAAGCATGGGATATTTTTCAAACACGAGAAATCGTTACTTGCAAGTCATAATGCCTGGAAAATATTTATGAAACTGGATCCCAAACCATTCGAAACCTTGTTCCAACAAGTAATGAGACTAGAGAAAAATACTAATGAACTGAAGGACTCCATATTCCAATTCTTAAAATCGGACAAGAGCCTGCAATCAACCAAAGAAAAGGCACATCAAAGGAAAATAAAGGAGATCTACCCCCCATTATTCCTAAACTAAAATCGAAGTTCATAATAGAGGATTTTGACAAGTAAATGGCAGAGATTGATAAGGCTCTAGGAACTAACAACAGAGAAAGCTGAAAAAGAAGAGCATTAAGTAAAGTGGATGGTTTCATAAGTGAACATACTACGATAAAATACACCACGAGTTCTTCCATGACTACTTCCAGAAAAAATAAACTCTATTATAAGAATTAAGCCATGTTGAATGAATTACCAAGTATATGGACATACCATAAGCAACTATGGCAAAATCATGCCGCGACCAACGTTTCTGAGGCAATATCTCCAAAAGGAAAAAAGAAAAATATCGAGAAGCCGCTAGGAAGGAAAGATATCACGAAAACCACACCCAAACCCAGGGCACGAGCCGAAGAAATTCAATCCTCACTATCGATAATCACAACAAATACGGTTCCAGGACTAATCAAACTCGATGGTGAATCCCGAACAAAACTAATCGCTCTGAATTATCTGAAACCAACGGCATTCACAAAATGGACATGGTCGACCGGACAAAAAGCTACGCATACCCATTCCTTCGGCAAAATTTTTATACAAGCAAGAGCAAGAATCCCAATAATGCATACCGAGACGCAAACTATAGTAGTTTAAGGGTACGATACTAATAGCAAAAAGAAAAGCTTAGAGAAGAGGAAAAAAGAAGAATACGTACCCGAGAAATGTTGAACAATTGACGGTAAATATATGTATGCCAGACTGCCTTTGGCCGACGAGCCAGCCAAAGACCACATCGAATCATTACCTGAATTAAATGAGAAAAACACCCTAAGAGTGTCAATTCAGCAATCCTTCCTAAAATTGTATAGGCAGAGACTACAAGCATTGTTCGATTCGTTCAATACAGAAATACAAAAGTTGAAGCAAAGTACCAAGAGAATCTTCGAGGTATTTTTTCGAAAAAGCAAATACCACAGGTCTACTAGTTTCATTCCAATTGTAAGAGAATTGGCTTCTCGCTTATTTGGATTATAAACAGAAGAAGACCTGGATATCCTAGGGGAAAACGTAAGAAAACTAAATAACGCAATGAGCGTGACCTTACATGTCCAAAAAATATAAGCCAGCATAGCCAACTATCAGAGGAACAAAATTGAGGTCATTTCAAAGAAACTCTGAAAGACAGTAAATATAATGAGTTATTTGAAGAACGAAGTAGATCGTGTGATATCAGATTCGAGCGTCACCATGGTATCACTTGACCTAGTGACAATGTCGTTACTTAACCTAGCGACCGATGGCAGCAAATTTGAATTTGTGTTATTTGCCCTTACTAGAGGAACCTTGTCCTACAATCTCGTAAATCCGTCCAACCTAAAAAGTATCTTAGATGAGATAAAAACACATCTAACAATCGGTCTACATCTACCCACAGAACCAGAAGTAGCAAACCTATTCCACTATTACACCAACCTGAAGGTTCACATCACGGAGATAAACGAACAACTATTTGCAGTAGTAACAATTCCATTAATAAATCAGCAATTCATATCTGACCTATATAAAATTTCTACGTTTCCAGCCAATATAGTCAAAACCAATTCATTTATGACTATCTCATCCGAAGCGGAATACTTGCTAGTCGATCCTGATAGAAGGAAATATTCCTTAGCTAACCCACAGAACCTTAAGGAATGTGTAGCATTCAAAAATCTAGTATGCCAGCCAACCCTGCCTATTTACAATGTGAAATCTGGATCCTGTATGTTAGATATATTTTTAAAAGAAACCCAACAGGAATAAATTCCTAGTTCGTGCGAAGCGTTAGTAGGAAGTACAAAACGAGAGATATTTATTCAACTTAGAAATAATCTTTGGCTATTTTCTGTTCCAAAGGAAACAGTTGGGACCATAACATGTTATAATAATACAGAAAGAATCGATCCAAGTTACAGAACCCAATTACTACTACAAGACGTGGGAACAATA
The DNA here is from genome assembly GCF_049724085.1 of Artemia sp. Qi Xiang Cuo. Classification (NCBI taxonomy): domain Eukaryota; kingdom Metazoa; phylum Arthropoda; class Branchiopoda; order Anostraca; family Artemiidae; genus Artemia; species Artemia sp. Qi Xiang Cuo. Next base: position 14,882,166 of record NC_142794.1, on the reverse strand, counting down.
ACCATAAAACAAGCGTGTCGATTAGTGACCAAAGAAGCCACAGTACAAACGCCATTAATAACTACGAGCACGAATATAGCAAGCCCTAAGGTAATCAATTTCAAACCAGTCAACTTATCGTACACCATTCCAAATATTATTAATGAGGAAGTAAAAGCCACATTATGGTCCAAAATAGAGAATGTCAAGGGAACTTTACCCGCATACAAAAATAAGTTAAGTTTTAGACTCCCAAATTCCCGTATTTACTAACGAAGACCAAAGATTGCCGTATGTAGAAAGTAAATACGGACTATTTTCATAAAATTTTTGTTCGAACAGGCTCCTAAGAATAAGCTTCATGTTCATCATTTCTCTGACTATAAGAATTTAATTAACCCTGAATTACGTAAACATTATGAGAATACGTAGAAAAGGAGAAAAAACAGATCACATCAAGTCAAGTGAGATGCAAAACCTAAACCCGGAACTCCCTGATAACCCTTAAGCCAAAAAATAAGGGAGGACATGATCGAGCGATTGGGAGTCGAGGTCCTCATTCGTGCCATGTCCAGTTCCACATCTCTAATTATTGTTTGCGTGAGCCCTTGCAGCTGTAAAGATAAAAATATGCATAAAAATATGCATAGGCGGCATGGACGCGCGTAAGCAGTAAAGGCTTGAAAATTTATGGTAAATTAAGACCTCTCATAAAACCATGTAACCTACCTCATGTTTAATTAAGTAGTTGAAAAATAAATGCAAAAGTAGTTGAGTATTGAAGAACATTTAAAATATATTAAAAGGTGAAACATTTGCTAAATATATATATATATATATATATATATATATATATATATATATATATATATATATATATATATATATATATATATATATATATATATATATATATATATATATATATATATATATATATATATATATATATATAAAGTATTATTCTTGAAATTTTCGTATTGTGTTCTTTTCCTTATACTCGGTCATTTTTCTTATGATTACTGAGCTTGTCTCACAGTAATCCAGTGCCGCCACAATATGCAAAAAAAGTATAAGAATTGCCCTTATTTGTTTTATCTTTAAATTTAACTTTACCCATATTAATTTGATGTTGTTAGTGTGATTAATCACGACTATTACTTCAAATAATAGTCCCTTTACAATATTTAAAAAATTATGTATTATTGCCTTATGTTTTTTAACTTACGTGATTGTAAAGAGCATATGATTTTGTCTAGATATTTATATTCTAGGAAGCGCAATAATCAGTGGAAATTCAATCATGGTATACCAGCACGCAACACTGATACAACCTAGTAGCATCTACTCTCATCATTCGTCAACCACCGATAAGTACTCACAATGTAAATCCCTGAAGACGATACCCTGATGGCAATCCCAGTACCAAAACCTAGTTTCAGGTAACTCGACCTCAAACATTTCGCCAAACAGAAAAACCCCATATGTATACATTAATTTACGATTATCTAGAAAACCACCCCGACCAGTCATGTTGTAAAACTGCATAAAAATCCGTCAAATAACTATCCTTAGACGGCAAGGTCCCAAACATTAAATACAAAGGACCAAGAATAGCCCTAAAGGTTAATCCCTCAATGATTATGTATCTTAAACCCCGAGTCAAAGACAATATGTGGAAAAATTCCAAGTTTAAGTTTTGACCCTACCCGATCACTATTAGATGTCGCAAAAACAAACCAACCTCCATGAAAAGAAGCGCCAAACATGAGCAATTTTGTGGGAAATATAAACTGTACGTGCTAAATTTTCCCTAAGTGAAGGGTCCAGAAAAGAGACCCAACCCAGTTATTATAATTATGATCCCAGTGATTAAGCCCTCAATGATTGTGTATCATTGAACCAGGAACCAAAGACAATGCGTCGAACCTAACACCCTAAGATCAAGTTTTGATCTAACCGTAATTACCTTTATATCTCATAACGCAGCCCTTTATTCAAATAAAAGAAGGACCGAACGTGAATAATTTACGGGAAACATAAATTGTACGCGTATAAAATTTTCCCGAGGAAAGAAGTAATCAGAAGAAACGCCAAGCCCGGTTATCAAAGTACCCATCCCCTGTAATCACCCCAAGGGATATGTACCAAGTAAACATTTCAACGACTCTATAACACCAACCCCTCGTATATGATGTGACAAACCACGCATGGACAATTTTTTGCAAGAAGTCATACTTATGAACATTTTAAATGCTTATCCCAAGCAACAAGTGCCAAAAAGTGAAACACCACGAAGACAAACTATAAACAATTAGCCGACCCAGTAATTAATTCAATGGAAGCCCAAAATAAAGTGACAACGTATGTGAGTATTATAGACACGTAGAATGATGAAGTAAGTGTGAAATCTTAGTATCTAACATATAACTTTAGAAAATATTAAGGAACAATTAATAAAACAGATGAAATAAATGCAAGCTACATTATTCCAGTGTTGCAATAAAATATTAAGTTAAAATCTATCAATTTGTCAAATTCGTTTCCTTGCAAGTCATTTTTACTTCATGTATATCAGTGTGTTAAAATTAAGATGTAATAAGATACTCTTAGAAGTTCGTTAATTACAGTATCCGTAAAGCGTCAGGTGGAAGAAGTATATAGAATTAGAAATAATTGTCACATAATTTCATTATCAGTACTATATCAGGTAGTAGAATAGCAAAGCTTCAGGTGGAAATATTATATAGAATTAGAAGTAGTGAACGTGTAATTTCATTCTTTATATCATATCAGGTATTAGAGTAATTGTCTTATCAAAAGAAAGATAATTGAATCATGTAGAAATATTTGCATATCAGGTGGAGGTATTTTCAGTATTAAGTGAAGGAAAGTAATATTTAAGTATTTTATCATATAATCAAATGCGTTAGTCAGTAGATACTCTTTGGCCCTTTCGCCATATAGAGTGAATAGGGGATGGACTTTTAAGCAATGTTTTCATATATGTAGTCACATAAAGCAATCAGGAATATGGAAAAAAATATACGTCTTACTAAATATGAGTTAATTCAAATGATAAGTGCCGAATTTTAAAAATTAATAATGACAAAACGGGATCAAAATTCAAAAAAATAAAAAGAGAAGTAGCAAACACAATGATGAGAACATCGTTAACGATGGGAAGGATGATATGTAACGGTATCAAAATTCAAAAACCTCAAACCTTCCAAATTAAAGTTACCCATGTAAAATAGAACCACTTAAAACATGAACCTAAAACAAGATAACCCACAGACATCAAATAAGGCTTGATCGTCCAATTTAAAAAGTAGCCAAACAAATGTATCTTGATCGAACAAACTTTGTATACTCTTTCCCACAGAAAAGGTACTAGCAATAAATAAATCCATCTCTGTTTCACAAAAATATGCAATAAATATCAGTGTGACCAAATGTTACGCGACAGGCGACCAACAATATAGTTTAAATTTTAAGAGCTTGCATTTCTAAATTGTCTAGAAAAGGTAGAATTTATTATAAAAAAATAGCCACGAAAGATACAAAGTATTGTTCTGAAACTAAGTTTAGAGTTAGGTATTACAATGTAACTAAGTTGTATTATCCCACAACAAATTTCACCATGATAAATTATAAGCCACCTGGAAACTAAGTGACATATTGTTAGCAATAAATTTACAAAAGTAATACTCTGTTTGTCAAAATAAAATACCAAAATGCAAATCTTATAGCTATAAATCGTATGAAAGTTGAAGCAGCCAATTGGTGTATTCCCTGTCCAATAAGATTATAGGACACGCTATTTGACCAATAGGTCCAACGTAATATACTTTTTAGAACCGCCTTAAAGTGACCTCTGGCGAAATTGGATTGTATAGTTAGTTAGAACTTTGCAATTTTGAGTCAGTCTAGAGCAGTCGAGAGCAGTCTAATGTAAGTGAATTTATTATCTAACTATTAATGACTTTTGACAGTTTATATGAGATCATTGATAGATCCATGTTGCATTACATACATCTAAGTGTATAATTTTATCCAAGTGCCTATGACAGTGAATTCAAGTGCAGATAATTTGATGTTCCTGAATCAGCTTTGTATCGCTAATGTGAGTAAAAATAAATACATTACTTTCTTAATTTTATCTCTTCATGTTAGTATTTCTCAAGATAATTAGTCCTTGTGTCTCCAACCGCTCTTTAGGGAACCTGAATTCTTGTAATCTGATTTCGACTCAGTATGGCCATTAACATACGCTCCCCGATTGACCCGCTGTTTTAATCTCCCGTCACATGAAACTCCCACTCAAACTATGGTATAAAGTTCATATAACCTCACACTAGAATTAAAATTCCCCCAGTTGAATTGGCTAAACAAACCCTCCATTAGATCTGATTGTCCGTCATATTGGGGGATAGATTTTGATATTTCGACATATTTAGCCACTAGTTTTTGCGCAATTAATAGTTCACTGAATTCTTCTGACATGTTGGCAATTTGTTTTTTTCTGAGATAATTAGATTAACGTTACACAAACCCAATTAATTGACTCTTTTTACTTAACCTATTCAGGGGAGAACTACCTATCTCCTATGAGATATTCTAAAAGGGTTTCCCTATTAATAGCTTAGGGGTTCTAGGCTTAGGCACTTTTTGTTAAAAGTCTGTATCTATCCAGTGATTTAAAAATTATAAACAAATTGTAGAATAACTAGTTCGCGTGTTTTCCTCCAAGTTTACGACCGCGCCACTTGTGATGGGTAGCTTTTATTTGGCTCTTGTGATGAGTGGCTTTTATTTGCCACTTGTAATTGGGGAGGAATAGTTCAATAGGGAATTAATTTGGATTTGAGAACCATTAGTCCTGAAGCGTAACCCCATTTCCCAGAGCCATCTCTTTGCCAAGTTCCTCTCATTTTACTCGGAGATCAAATTTCCTATGAGAGCGTTTACTTATGGAGGCACTTGAACTAGTTACCTACTATGTAGCGAGATACAGACATATATGAAAGAAAAACACAAATAAGAAAGTAATAGATTTATTGAGACTTACATATAAGCATACAGCAGTGTACGAATATAGACAAAGCTTCAAATCAATCGTGCCAAACAGAATGATCTTTTCTCAATCATCTCTGTATCAATAATCCCCCCAAAAAACACTTTTTCACTACCACATAACATGGATTCTACTTCTGAGCAATAACAACTATATCACGATTGGTGCATCTCCTCTTAGGTCACCCCCCACAGTCTTATTATGCTGATAAAATAAGATTATTATGCTGTCAGACGGTCCAATAATTTTTTCGCAATATTTTGATCTTTAAACGCTCACATTCCTAAGAGTACTTCCAAACTATGTTTAAAATAATATCCCACTATTTTTGTCGAGTACTTCCGCGAAATTCAAATCCGTCTCATTTGCTTTGTACTGCAATTCAACCCGTAGTTTTTTCCGCTTTTTAAATCTGTCACGAGCTTTTGAGAGCATTCAAGTCTCTTTGTTCTGTAGAACAAAGAGTGTGCGATTCTACGAAGTATTAAGAAGTATGCTTGGAATTTATCAAACACGTATGCAAATATTATCATCTTTTTTACTTGGTGTTTTAAAGGGATATTTGGTTGCGAATAAATGTGGTTTTTCTTTCCCTGTTAGGAATTTAGACGAAGGTTTGAAATGGGATTTAAATGCAATTGAGGGGAGTTTAATTTATCTCGGAAGTATTTTCAGAAGGAAATGAGTTTCTTATATTTTAAGTTATTTTATTTTCTTCTCACGGTACAATATCAAACTTCCGTTTTTTAGAGTTTCGGTTACAACTGAGGCGAGTCGCTCTTACCATACAGTTCGTTACCACGAGCTGTTTGATAGCTTTTAATTATTAAAGATAGATTATTCCTTGAACCAGATTACTGTAGAGGTTTCAAGCTACTATCTGAAAAAATGTGGAATTTCATATTTTTTGGCGAAATTGCTTATAGAATCAAATATCTTTACAAGTCTGCAATATGAAAAGACAAGTGCTAAAAATGACGACAAGTGATATAAGTGATAAAAAAGCAGTTTTTTGTAAAAAGTGAATCTATTTTTGTTTGTGTTTTGATTAAAAAAGGCACTAGAACTTTTTAATTTTCGTTTGAATGAGCACTCTTGCAACATTTTATTACAACTGGGTTGATACAATCACCCCTGGTAAAAAAAAGGGCAAATAAACACGCATCCGTGATCTTTCTTCAGACAAAAAATCAAAAATTCCACTTTTTTGCAGATAGGAGCTTGAAACCTCTACAGTAAAGTTCTCTGACACGCTGAATCTGATGGTGTGATTTTCATTAACATTGTATGACATAGGGGTTGTTTTTTTCTTTTCTCGCAAATAGGACAAATTTTCTCAGGATCGTAACTTTTGATGGGTAAAGCTAAACTTAATGAAATTACATATTTAAATCCGATTCTTTTGATGTATCTATTGGTATCAAAATTCCGTTTTTTAGAGTTTCGGTTACTATTAAGACGGGTTACTCTTACTATACAGTTTGTTACCACGAACTGTTTGGTTTTAAAAAATATCTTATTTTTAATTAAAAAAGGCACTAGATTTAGTAATTTCCTTAAAATGAGCCGTTGCACAGCTCTCTATGATTTTTCAGTGCCCAGCTAGCTGAGGAAGATAATGAAACAGAAAGAAAAAAAGATGCCGTATGCGGATGATATCGTGGTTACAGCCAATATTTTTGATTTTCAAGCCAGTATCCAACACAAATGAATATGCATTGCCAGTTTAATATACATATACTGATATTTAGTAATAAAAATGTTAAAATTCTTTGATTTATTAAAGTTATAAAAGTAAAAGCATTTATATTTTTTCAGTAAAGTGCAAATTTTGTTTTGGCCGTGGGAAACCATACGGGTTTTGCGCCCAACTTATGTTAATGTCTGCTCGTTTTGAGTTTGACTCGGAAATTTATTGTAATTTCTGTTCGTTTTGGGTCTCATTTATTTATCGATGCTGATTTGTGGTAGTTTCGAGCTTGGTAGATTTTTTTTTTTGCTCATTTTTTGTTTAATGGAGTTCTTTACTTTTCTTTGAAAAACTTATTTTGTGGGAAAAGTTTTTTTTAATTAATTTCTTTTCTTTTTGTATTGACATAGTCTTTTCAGGGAAAAAGAAAATAAAACTTTAAATCTTTTTGTTTTTTAAGACTTTATAGTTTGGAATGCTATTTGTATGCTGAAGAAAAATTTTCAGTAATTTTTAACAACATACACCCTTTTAAAAATCTGGATACAAATAGTACTGTTTAACTTAGTTTCATACCTCCTTTAGTTTACTTGAAATGGAAAACTTGATACCATTCGCAAAAAAATCTGTTTACTTTCTTTGATAGCTTTGATAAACTTACACTATTTTGATATATATATACATATTTTTTTTTTTTTTATATATATATATATATATATATATATATATATATATATATATATATATATATATATATATATATATATATATATATATATATATATATATATATATATATATATATATATATATATATATATATATATATATATATATATATATATATATATTTGTAAAAAATACAAGTGAATGTGCATTGTCCGTTTAATATACATATACTGATATTTAGTAACCAAGATGTTAAAATTATTTGATTTATTAAAGTTATAAAAGTAAAAACCTTTTATATTTTTTCCAGTAAAGTGCAAATTTTGTTCTGGCCTTGGGAAGGCATATGGGTTTTGCGCCCAGTTTATCTTAATTTCTGCTCGTTTTGAGTTTTACTTGGTTGTTTATTTTAATTTCTGTTCGTTTTGGGTTTCATTTATTTATCGATGCTGATTTGTGGTAGTTTCGAGCTTGGTAGATTATATGATTTTATTTTTGCTCATTTTTTGTTTAATGGAGTTCTATACTTTTCTTTGAAAACTTATTTTGTGGAAACAGTCTTTTTAATTCATTTATGTTCGTTTTATATTGACATAGTCTTTTCAGGAAAAAAGAAAATAACACTTTAAATCTTTTGTTTTTTTTTAGACTTTATAGTTTGGCCTGCTATTTGTATGCTGGAGAAAAATTTTCAGCAATTTTTAACAACATGCACCATTTTAAAAATCTGGACACAAATAGTACTGTTTAACTTAGTTTCACACCGCCTCTAGTTGACCTGAAATGGAAAATTTGATACCATTCGCAAAAAAATATGCTTGCTTTCTTTGATAGCTTGCATACATTTACATTATTTTGATTTGGTTCAATTTTGAGAGCAGAAGTAGCCTCGAAAGTTTGAACATAATACCCTTAGTCGTTTTTGGGATACTACTGAGATGCCTTATTGAGAATTAGCATTATCACAGTGCATTTTGATTTAATTTTGAGGCAAAATTTAATTTTAAACATAATGGGCAAATGGGAGGGTGGGAGTGGAAGGGAATTTAGTTGCCCTCCAATCACTTTCGACTATTAAAAAGGCATCAGCCCTATCTATTTCCAATTGAGTGAGCCCCTTTCTAAGTTCCCACGACAACTCCTTCGATACGAAGTGCCCTGGTCTAAACAACAACAACAACAACAAATATTACTAATCACTTTCGACTGTTAAGAAGGGCACTAGCCATTTGAATTTCAAATCGAATGAGCCCTTTTCTGAAGTTTCTACAACAAATTCTTCTATAGAAACCTTATATGCCCCCTGGGCATAACTTAAAACCCTTGCCCTGAGGGCTGTGGCGGAGTATCCTCCTCAAAAATATATTTTCTATCTGTAAATCAACTATTTTGATTAGATATGTTTGGGGGAATGATGGGCGTGGGGGGGTTAGCCTTCCAATCATGTTCGACTATTAAGATTCGAAATAGCCCTTTGAACTTCAAATCAAATGAGCCTATTTTGAAGTTTCTATGAAGACGCCTTCTATAAAAACCTTATATGCCCCCAGGGCATACTTTAAAACACTTTCCCTGAGGGTTGTGGGGGAGTGTCCTCCTCAAAAACATATTTTGCGTTTGGAAATCAACTACGTTGAACAAAATGGCTAGCTCAAAATTTTGATTTGATGTATCTGGGGGAATGCGGGGTGTGGGGGGGGCTAGTTGCCCTCCAATCACTTTCGACTATTAAAAAGTGCACTAGCCCTTTGAATTTCCAATCGAATGACCCTTTTTGAAGTTTCTATGACAACGCCTTCTATAAAAACCTTATATGCCCCCAGGGCATAACTTAAAACCTTGCCCCGAGGGTTGTGGGGGAGTGTCATCCTCAAAAATAGTTTTTCTATCTGGAAATCAACTACGCTGAACAAAATGGCTATCTCAAAATTTTGATTGGATTTGTTTGGTGGAATGATGGGCGTGGGGGGGCTAGTTGCCCTCCAATCACTTTCGACTATTAAAAAGGTCACTAGCCCTTGGAATTTCCAATCGGTTGAGCCTTTTTCGAAGTTTCTACGACAACGCCTTCTATAAAAACCTTAAATGACCCCAGGGCATAACTTAAAACCCTTGCCCCGAGGGTTATGGGTGGAGTGTCCTCCTCAAAAAGATATTTTCTATATGAAAATCAACTACGCTGAACAAAATGCCTATCTCAAAGTTTTGATTGGATGTGTTTGGAAGAATGATGGGCGTGGGGGGGGGGGGCTAGTTGCCCTCCAATCACTTTCGACTATTAAAATGTTTAAGCTATAGTATGAAAGGATTGCAAAAACATGATAATACTACTAGTACTAACAACTTACTGCACTACTAAGCCATCTGAGGTCAACAAAATTACGGTTTATCAAGAAAAAATCTGAAAATTTATAGATTATAGTATAAATGGCATGCAAAAACATGAAAATACTACTACTACTACTAACATATCGCTGCAATATAAGGACACCCGAAGCCAATACAGATACGTTTTATCAAGAAAAATATCTGAAAATGTTTATTGTATAGTATAATGGCATGCAGAAAACATTAAAATAGAACTATTTCTTTCCTTGTATCTTTTCATGTATTTTGCAATTCATTTTTACTATACCTTAAATATTGTTATTTATTTACATGTTTTAAATGCAATTAATCAGGACTTTAAGGGGCTGATATGTCAAATTATATCTCGGGTAGGGCCGGGTATGATTTGGAAAAGAGCCAGAAGTTTTTAAAAATAGAGAGTAATTATATTTATTTTACGTTTTAAACTTGTCCCTTACTTTAGCTGAAAAAACCTTTTCTATTTGTTTAATTAAATTTCATAAAACTGTAAAGTCTTAAGAATCCTATACTTTTGGAAACGTAAACAAAATTATCTCTGTTTGGAATTTATGTGTAATCAAACAGTTAGTGGTTACAAAGTGGGAGTAGGTAAAAGTATTTTTGTATTGTTGCCTTATTTAAATGTTGTAGCAGGGGTGTTTGCAGATGAATCGTGTTTGTATCTGTGCTTAGCTATCATTACTATTTGAGTAAAATCAGAGTCGAAAGAAAGATAAAATTAGGCTTAAAATCAATCATGTAAACGAGAATATTCAAATAAACTATAATATTCAAAATATGTCTTTTTTAGGCATTATTTATAAGCCTAAACTCATTATATCACTAAATACATACAATAAACTACATGTCAGACAAATGTTCTGCCATTTGTACTATACCTTATACATTTTCAGATATTTCTTGATAAAACGTATCTGTATTGACCTCTTGTGGCTTTATATTACAGTGAGTTGTTATTAGTAGTTCTCTTTGGATTTAGCTAAGCACAGTTACAAATACGATTCATCTGCAAACACCCCTGCTACAACATTTAAATAAAGCAACAATATAAAAATGCTTTTACCTACTCCCACTTTGTAACCACTATCTATTCGATTACACATAATATCCAAACAGAGATAATTTTTTCTACGTTACCAAAAGTATTAGATTCTTAAGACTTCACAGTTTTATGAAATGTGATTAAACAAATAGAAAAGGTTTTTTCAGCTAAAGTAAGGAACAAGCTTAAAACTTAGAATAAATTAAATTACTTTGTATTTTAAAACTTCTGGCTGGTTTCCAAATCATACCCGGCCCTGCCCGAGATATAATTTGAGGTATCGGCCCCTTAAAATCCTGATTAATTGCATTTAAAACATGTAAATAAATAACAATATTTAAGGTATAGTACAAATGGATTGCCAAAAACATGAAAATAGGGGGGGGGGCATGGCAAGGTCAGACAAATTTAGTAACTGTATTTAGTGATTTAATGAGTTTAGGCTTATAAATAATGCCTAAAAAGACATATTTTTCGCCTCATGTAAATTTGGGGTAACGAGATGACTTCTTTATTTGAATATTCTCGTTTACTTGGTTGATTTCAAGCCTATTTTTATCTTTCTTTCGACTCTGATTTTACTCAAATAGTAATGATAGCTAAGCACAGATACAAACACGATTCATCTGCAAACACCCCTGCTACAACATTTAAATAAAGCAACAATACACAAATACTTTTACCTACTCCCACTTTGTAACCACTAACTGTTTGATTACACATCAAATCCAAACAGAGGTAGTTATGTTTACGTTTCCAAAAGTATAGGATTCTTAAGACTTTACAGCTTTATGAAATTTAATTAAACAAATAGAAAAGGTTTTTTCAGCTAAAGTAAGGAACAAGTTTAAAACTTAAAATAAATATAATTAGTCTCTATTTTTAAAAACTTCTGGCACTTTTCCAAATCATACCCGGCCGTACCCGAGATATAATTTGAGGTATCGGCCCCTTAAAATCCTGATTAATTGCATTTAAAACATGTAAATAAATAACAATATTTAAGGTATAGTAAAAATGAATTGCAAAATACATGAAAAGATACAAGGAAAGTAGTCGTTCTATTTTCATGTTTTTTTCAAGCCATTTATACTAAATCTTAAACATTGTCAGATACTTTCTTGATAAAACGTAGCTGTATTGGCCTCAAGTGTCCTTATATTGTAGCAATTTGTTAGTAGTAGAAGTATTTTCATGTTTTTGCATGCTATTCATAGTATAATCTATAAATTTTCAACTTTTTCCTTGATAAAACGTTCTTTTGTTGACCTCAGCTGGGTTAGTAATGCAGTAAGTTGTTAGTACTAGTAGTATTATCATGTTTTTGCAAGCCTTTCATACTATAGCTTAAACATTTTCAGATATTTTCTTGATAAAATGCATCTGTATTGACATCAGGTGGTTTATGTTACATTGAGTTTTTAGTAGTATTTCTATTTTGATATTTTTTAGCAATGCATTTGTACTACATCTTAAACATTTTCAAATATTTTCACGACAAAACGTATCTGTATTGACCTCAAGTTGCATAATGTTATAGGAGATTGTTTGTGGGAGTTCTTTTTTCATGCTTTTGCATGCCTTTTCTACTATACATTTTACGTATTCAGACATCTTCTTGATAGAACGTAACTATATTGGCTTCAAATGTCCTTATGATGAAGCGATTTGCTAGTAGTAGTAGTAGTATTTCATATTTTTGCATGTCATTCATACTATAATCTTTAAATTTTCTAGTACTTTCTTGAAAACATACTTTTGTTGACCACAGGTGACTTAGTAGTGCAGTAAGTTATTAGTTCTAGTATTATTATCGTGTTTTTGCATGCCTTTCATACTATACCTTAAACATTTTCAGATATTTCTGGATAAAATGTATCTGTATTGACATTTAGTTGTCTTTATGTTACAGTGAGTTGTTAATACGGTAGTAGGTCCATTTCCATGTTTTATTTTGCAAACCATTTGTACTATACTTTAAACATTTTCAGATATTTTCTTGATAAAACGTATCTGTATTGACTTCAGGTAAGTAGAAAGGCCTCAGGAGGTCCGAACAGCACACCATATATGGGCATAGAGTCCCTAGGGAGATGGTTTTCTCACTGAGAATAAAAAAACAGAATTTTTCTCACTTGAAAAAACAGGAATTTTCTCACTTTTATGGATATTTTTTGGACGGTTATGTTTGTTGGTCAATTTATTTGATGTTTTTCATGGATGTCAACATCAATTTATGTCTGTTTTATGGTTTTTGTCAGTGAGAATGGAAAAACATGAATTTTCTCACTTTTATGGATGTTATTTGGACGGTTATGTGTGTTGGTCAATTTATTTGATGTTTTTCATGGATGTCAACAGTAATTCATGTCTGTTTTATGGTTTTTGTCAGTGAGAATGAAAAAAACAGCGACGAGTACAGCAATTTATGGATGTTTTGTGGTTTTTGTCAGTGAGAATGAAAATACCAGGAATTTTCTCACTTTGATGGATGTTTTATTGGACGGTTATGTGTGTCGGTCAATTTATTTGTTGTTTTTCACGGATGTCAACAGTAATTTATGTCTGTTTTATGGTTTTTGTCAGTGAGAATGGAAAAACAGGAACTTTCACACTTTGATGGATGTTTTCTGGATTATTGAGTCTAACGGGGACAGAGTCAATGACACCTCTTTCAAGATCTTGTTTAATGTCTTTGATGTATTTCCAAGAGAATTGTTTCCGGGGCAAAGTTTTTTAATATCTTTGGAGTTTGATCAGAAGAATTGTTTCCGGGGCAAAGTTTTTTAATGTCTGACAGATGATGTCATGGTTGATTGATTTGTTACGAAAGGGGAATTAATTTGTTGTTTCTAAGGGGAATTACTGATTCACGAAAGGGGAATTGATTTGTTGTTTCTAAGGGGAATTATTGATTCACGAAAGGGTTTCCAAGTAATTTGAAATGTGACAGCGCAGGGTTGCCAAAAACAAAAGGAACACACTGAAATTACGTTTAGGGATTATTTGGGCAAAACCGTTTTAGACATTTTAGGGAATTATTTCAGCGAAACAGTTAGAGACATTTTAAAAGATGATTTTAAAAGATGTTTTAGAAAAGGATTTGAGGGTGAAACTCTGTGGTCGTTATAATACACAAGGTGTATTTGAACAGTGTCATGAGGTCCCTACCCAACCCCAAAGGGCTCCAATGCCCCTACCCTAACCCCGAAGGAAGCCCCGGTCCCCAAAGGTTCCCCGGGCTCCCAAAGAGCCCCCGGTCCTCAAGGGCCCCCCAGACCCCCAAAGGCCCTCACCGTGCCCCCAAAGGCCCCTGAGCCCACATTTTTTAATACTTTTTTATGGCTTTATTATATCTTTTCAGAACAACCCATTTTACAAGTTGAAGTACCCATCCTTTTCACCCACAACTTTACTATACTGCTTTTTGAATGCTCCAACACCAAGCAATACTTTTCAAAGACATTTCAGAACAAGTTCTTTTCTTAATGTCCCTCCTAAACCCATTTTACAAATTGAAGTACTCATCCTTTACACCCACAACTTTACTTTACAGTGCTCACCCAAGTAATTTGTATATCTAATATAAAAAAGCATAAAAGGTATATGCTAATATTATATAATAACTATGAGGTAGATTTATATCTAAATATTCAAGCAAATCACACAGCCTACTAGGTGTCTTACCGTGGCTTACATAAGGTAGGCTATCAATGGAAGTCATTAGGTCTGCAAAACTACCAATAGGGTAGCCTATATATTGATACTTTCGTTTAGAATCATTAATGTTTACCTTTAAACTTCTTCATGGTTAAAAGATCCTGGAATGCCAAAAATCCTAGTAACATCAAGACTAGGCCTAGTCTAGCCAAGCTCTTTTCAAGAAGCATTCCTTAAAAGTATTTTTCAAAGAAAAGAGCTTTGCTGAACTTGGTTCTGATTTCTGTTTTGCTCGAATATACAAGGAAAACATTACAATAGAGATGACTAAGATTTTAGGGGTTGACTCATAACGTACAATGTCTACAGAACTTGCTGATGAAGAAGCATCATGAGCCTAATTTTCCTGGCCGCATCAATTCTCAGGTAGGTTGACTAAGTTTTAGGATTGATATGTGACCACCAAGTTGCCTGAACTGCATTTGGAACTATGAAAAGCCATCTGTATGACATTGTTGTTGTCTCTATGTATTAGTGGGGTAATGTAATTTCTTTTATATGACATTTTAGTGGATCATATATTAAATAAGAAAACCAAAAAGTATTCTGTATAACTTTATTCCTGTTTCTCTATAATAATTTGATGTTTAAAAATTGTCTATTGTTTTGACTTTATAGTGCTTTGTTTATAAGAGTAAATGACAATATTTGTTGCTTAGTCAAACAATGCTCACCTAAGTAATTTGTATATCTAATATAAAAAAAAAGCATAAAAGGTATATGCTACTATTATGTAATAACTATGAGGTAGATTTATATCTTAATATTCAAGCAAATCACACAGTCTACTAAGTGTCTTACCTTAGCTTACATAAGGTAGGCTATCAGTGGAAGTCATCAGGTCTGCAAAACTACCAATAGGGTAGCCTATATATTGATACTTTCTTTTAGAATCATTAATGTTTACCTTTAAACTGCTTCATGGTTAAAAGATCCTGGAATACCAAAAATCCTAGTAACGTCAAGGCTAGGCCTAGTCTAGCCAAGCTCTTTTCAAGAAGCATTCCTTAAAAGTATTTTTCAAAAAAAAGAGCTTTGCTGAACTTGGTTCTGATTTCTGTTTTGCTCGAACATACAAGGAAACAACTCTTTCTAAGGCTATATGCTGATTTATTTATTTTTTGGTCATTTTCTGCTGTTTAAAAGCACACGTTCTTTATTTTTGAAATTGGCCACGAACTTTCCTATTGGAATACATAATGTAAACTGGCGATCTTTCTCCTTAAAAAATGAATTATCGGTTTTTTATACTAATTTAAGACGTATATGGCTGTGTAAGTTTGCACTTGACCAATTTAATGAATTAGTTTTCATTTAGGTGTCCTTGGTACTTTAGGTTGAAAGTGTAGCTCATGGTTAAACGGAGGTTAAAAACGTATGTGTATGGGTGTTTTCACTGGGTTTAGATGAAGTAGGCTAATCAAAGAGATATGGTGAACAGGTCGTAGTAATTAACCGTAAGGAGAAAATAATATTTTGCTATAAGATATCTCAACACCAAGAAATACCTTTCAAAACGCATTTCAGAGCAACTTCTTTTCTTAATGTCACTTCTAAACCCATTTTCCAACTTGAAGTACCCATCCTTTTCACCCACAACTTTACTTTACAGCTTTTTGGATATCTCAACACCAAGCAATACTTTTCAAAAGGCATTTCACAGCAAGTTCCTTTCTTAATGTCCCTCCTAAACCAATTTTACAAGTTGAAGCATCCATCCTTTTCACTCACAACTTTACTTTACAACTTTTTGGATATCTCAAAACCAAGAAATACCATTCAAAAGGCATTTCAGAGCAACTTCTTTTCTTAATGTCCCTTCTAAACCCATTTGTCGTGGTCTACCTTGTCATAGCTTAGAGTTTTTGTTGAAGTTCTAGTTTAGTTTAGTTTTAGTTAAGAGTTTAGAGTTTTAGCTTAGAGTTTTAGTTAGAGTTGAAGTTTACTATAGTTTTAGTTAGAGTTGAAGTTTACTATAGTTTTAGTTAAGAGTTTAGAGTTTTAGCTTAGAGTTTTTGTTAGAGTTTTAGTTTAGTTTAGTTTTAGTTAAGAGTTTAGTTTTTAGCTTAAAGTCTTAGCTTGGAGATTTTGTTGAAGTTCTAGTTTAGTTTCCTAAACCCATTTTACAAGTTGAAGCATCCATCCTTTTCACCGACAACTTTACTTTACAGCTTTTCGAATATCTCAACACCTAGAAATACCTTTCAAAAGGCATTTCAGAGCAACTTCTTTTCTTAATGTCCCTTCTAAACCCATTTGTCGTGGTTTACCGTGTCATAGCTTAGAGTTTTTGTTGAAGTTCTAGTTTAGTTTAGTTTTAGTTAAGTGTTTAGAGTTTTACCATAGAGTCTTAGCTTGGAGTTTTAGTTAAGAGTTGTAGTTTAGTTATAGTTAAGAGTTTAGAGTTTTAGCTTAGAGTTTCAGCTTTAGAGTTTTTGTTTGAGTTTTAGTTTAGTTTGATTTCGGTTAGGAGTTTGGTGTTTTGGCTTAGAATTTTAGCTTAGAATCTTTAGTTGGAGTTCTAGTTTAGTTTTAGTTAAGAGTTTAGAGTTTTATCCTATATTCTTAGCTTAGAGTTTTAGTTAGAGTTGAAGTTTAGTTTAGTAATAGTTAAGAGTTTAGAGTTTTAGCTTCGAGTCTTAGCTTAGAGTTTTTATCAGAGTTCTAGTTTCGTTTAGTTTTAGTTAAGAAATTATAGTTTTATCTTACAGTCTTATCTTAGAGTTTTTGTTATAGTTGAAGTTTAGTTTATTTATATTTAAGAATTTATAGTCTATCTTAGAGTAATAGCTTAGAGTTTTAGTTAAAGTTATAGTTTAGTTAAGTTATATTTAAAAGTTTAGAGTTTTAGCTTAGAGTCATTGCTAAGAGTTTTCGTTAGAGTTCTAGTTTAGTTTTAGTTAAGAGTTTAGTGTTTTACCTTTGAGTATTAGCTTAGAGTTTAGGTTCCATTTGTGGTTTAGTGTAGTTTCAGTTTAGAGTTCAATGTTTTATCATATAGTCTCAGCTTAGAGTTTTTGTTAGAGTTCTAGTTTTACTTAAGAGTTTATAGTTTTAGATTATAGTATCATCTGAGAGTTTTTGTTAGAGTTCTAGTTTAGTTTAGTTTTAGTTAAGAGTTTAGAGTTTAGAGTTTTACCTTAGAGTTTCAGCCTACGGTTTTGTTGAAGTTCTAGTTTAGTTTAGTTTTAGTTTAGATCTTGATATTCTACTTAGATATTTAGTTGTAGCAACAGTTTGGTTTTAGTTAAGATTTCAGTGTTTTTAGACAATATTATTATCTTAGAGTTTCATTTTGAGGTCTCGTTTGATGTATTTTTATTTAATACTTTATAGTGTTTCAATAGTGTCTTAGCTTAGAGTTTTAGTTAGAGTTCTTTTTTATTTTATTTATAGTTAATATTTTAGAGTTTTAGCTTAGAGTTTTGTATTAGAGTTTTTGTTAGAGTTGTAGTTTATTTTAGTTTCAGTTAAGAGTTTGGAGTTTTATCTTAGATTCTTAGCTTATAGTTTTAGTTAAAGTTCTAGTTTAGTTTAGTTTTGGTTTAGAGTTTTAGCTTAGAGTCTTAGCTTAGAGTTTTAGTTGGAGTTGAAGTTTAGTTCAGCTATAGTTAAGAGTTTAGGGTTTTAGCTTAGAGTCTTAGCTTTAAGTTTTTGTCAGAGTTCTAGTTTCGTTTAGTTTTTTTTAAGACTTTAGATTTTTAGCTTACAGTCTTAACTTAGAGTTTTTGTTAGAGTTGAAGATTAGTTTAGTTATAGTTAAGAATTTAGAGTCTAGCTTAGAGTCATAGCTTAGAGTTTCAGTTAAAGTTATAGTTTAGTTAAGTTATATTTAAGAGTTTAGAGTTTTAGCTTAGAGTCATAGCTTAGAGTTTTTGTTAGAGTTCTAGTTTAGTTTAGTTTTAGTTAAGAGTTTAGTGTCAACTATAACTAAACTAAACTTCAACTCTAACAAAAACTCTAAGCTAAGACTCTAAGGTAAAACTCTAAACTCTTAACTAAAACTAAAATAAACTAGAACTCTAACAAAAACTCTAAGCTAAGACTCAGCTAAAACTCGAAACTCTTAACTAAAACTGAACCAAACTATAACTTTAAGTAAAACTCTAAGCTATGACTCTAAGCAAAAACTCTAAATTCTTAACTGTAACTAAACTAAACTTTAACTCTAACTAAAACTCTAAGCTATGACTCTATAGTAAAACTCTAAACTCTTAACTAAAACTAAACTAAACTAGAACTCTAAATAAAACTAAGCTAAAACTCTAAGCTAAAAACTCTAAACTCTTAACTAAAACTAAACTAGAACTCTAATTAAAACTCTAAGTCTAATCTAAAACTCTAAACTAAAGCTAAACTAAACTAGAACTCTAACAAAAACTCTAAGCTGAGACTCTAAGCTAAAACTCTAAACTCTTATGTAAAACTAGAACTCTAACAAAAACTCTAAGCTAAGACTCTATGCTAAAACACTAAACTCTTAACTAAAACTAAACTAAACTAGAACTCTAACAAAAACTCTAAGCTAAGACTCAAAGGTAAAACACTAAACTCTTAACTAAAACTAAACTAAACTAGAACTCTAACAAAAACTCTAAGCTATGACTCTAAGCTAAAACTCTAAACTCATAATTATAACTTAACTAAACTATAACTTTAACTAAAACTCTAAGCTGTGACTCTAAGCTAGACTCTAAATTCTTAACTATAACTAAACTAAACTTCAACTCTAACAAAAACTCTAAGGTAAGACTGTAAGCTAAAAGTCTAAAGTCTTAACTAAAACTAAATGAAACTAGAACTCTGATAAAAACTCTAAGCTAAAACTCTAAACTCTTAACTATTACTAAACTAAACTTCAACTCTAACTAAAACTCTAAGTTAAGACTCTAGGCTAAAACTCTAAACTCTTAACTAAAACTAAACTAAACTAGAACTCTAAATAAAACTAAGCTAAGACTCTAAGCTAAAAACTATAAACTCTTAACTAAAACTAAACTAGAACTCTAATTAAAACTCTAAGTCTAAGCTAAAACTCTAAACTAAAGCTAAACTAAACTAGAACTTCAACAAAAACTCTAAACTAAGACTCTAAGCTAAAAACACTAAACAATAAACTCTTAACTAAAACTAAACTAAACTAGAACTCTAACAAAAACTCTAAGCTGAGACTCTAAGCTAAAACTCTAAACTCTTAAGTAAAACTAGAACTCTAACAAAAACTCTAAGCTAAGACTCTATGCTTAAACTCTAAACTATAAACTGAAAATACACTAAACTACAACTCTAACCTAAACTCTAAGCTAATACTCAAAGGTAAAACTCCAAACTCTTATCTAAACTAAACTATAACTCTAACAAAATCTCTTAGCAATGACTCTATGCCAAAACTCTAAACTCTTAACTAAAACTTAACTAAACTATAACTTTAACTAAAACTCTAAGCTATGACTCTAAGCTAGACTCTAAATTCTTAAATATAAATAAACTTCAACTCTAACAAAAACTCTAAGATAAGACTTTAAGCTAAAAATATAAATTATTAAATAAAACTAAACGAAACTATATCTCTGATAAAAACTCTAAGATAAGACTCTACGATAAAACTCTAAACTCTTAACTGTTACTAAACTAAACTTCAACTCTAACTAAAACTCTAAGCTAAGCCTCTAGACTAAAACTCTAAAATCTAAAATAAAACTAAACTAAACTAGAACTCCAACAAAAACTCTAAGCTAAGACTCTAAGCTAAAACACCAAACTCTTCACTAAAACTAAACTAAAACTCTAACAAAAACTCTAAGCTAAGACTCTAAGCTAAAAGTCTAAAATCTTAACTATAACTAAACTAAACTAGAACTCTTAACTAAAACTCTAAGATAAGACTCTAAGCCAAAAAACTCTAAACTCTTAACTAAAACTAAACTAAACTAGAACTTCAACAAAAACTCTAAGCTATGACACGGTAAACCACGACAAATGGGTTTAGAAGGGATTAAGAAAAGAAGTTGCTCTGAAATGCCTTTTGAAAGGTATTTCTTGGTGTTGAGATATCCGAAAAGCTGTAAAGTAAAGTTGTGGGTGAAAAGGATGGATGCTTCAACTTGTAAAATGGGTTTAGGAAACTAAACTAGAACTTCAACAAAACTCTAAGCTAAGACTCTAAGCTAAAAACTAAACTCTTAACTAAAACTAAACTAAACTAGAACTCTAACAAAAACTCTAAGCTAAAACTCTAAACTCTTAACTATAACTATAGTAAACTTCAACTCTAACTAAAACTCTAAGCTAAAACTCTAAACTCTTAACTAAAACTAAACTAAACTAGAACTTCAAAAAAAACTCTAAGCTATGACAAGGTAGACCACGACAAATGGGTTTAGAAGGGACATTAAGAAAAGAAGTTGCTCTGAAATGCCTTTTGAAAGGTATTTCTTGGTGTTGAGATATCTTATAGCAAAATATTATTTTCTCCTTACGGTTAATTACTACGACCTGTTCGCCATATCTCTTTGATTAGCCTACTTCATCTAAACCCAGTGAAAACACCCATACACATACGTTTTTAACCTCTAAGTCTAACTCTAAGTCTAACTCTAAGTTTAACTCTAAGCTAAGACTTTAAGCTAAAACACCAAACTCTTAACTAAAACTAAACTAAACTAAAACTCAAACAAAAACTCTAAGCTAAGACTCTAAGCTAAAAGTCTAAAATCTTAACTATAACTAAACTAGAACTCTTAACTAAAACTCTAAGCTAAGACTCTAAGCTAAAACTCTAAACACTTAACTAAAACTAAACTAAACTAGAACTTCAACAAAAACTCTAAGCTATGACACGGTAAACCACGACAAATGGGTTTAGAAGGGACATTAAGAAAAGAAGTTGCTCTGAAATGCCTTTTGAAAGGTATTTCTAGGTGTTGAGATATTCGAAAAGCTGTAAAAGTAAAGTTGTCGGTGAAAAGGATGGATGCTTCAACTTGTAAAATGGGTTTAGGAAACTAAACTAGAACTTCAACAAAAACTCTAAGCTAAGACTCTAAGCTAAAAACTATACTCTAAACTAAAACTAAACTAAACTAAAACTCTAGCAAAAACTCTAAGCTAAAACTCTAAACTCTTTACTAAAAGTAAATTAAACTTCAACTCTAACTAAAACAAACTCTATACTCTTAACTAAAACTAAACTAAACTAAACTAGAACTTCAACAAAAACTCTAAGCTATGACAAGGTAGACCACGACAAATGGGTTTAGAAGGGACATTAAGAAAAGAAGTTGCTCTGAAATGCCTTTTGAATGGTATTTCTTGGTTTTGAGATATCCAAAAAGTTGTAAAGTTGTGAGTGAAAAGGATGGATGCTTCAACTTGTAAAATTGGATTAGGATGGACATTAAGACAGAAACTTGCTGTGAAATGACTTTTGAAAAGTATTGCTTGGTGTTGAGATATCCAAAAAGCTGTAAAGTAAAGTTGTGGGGTAAAAAGATGTGTAATTCAAGTTGTAAAATGGGTTTAGAAGAGACATTAAGAAAACAAGTTGCTCAGAAATGCGTTTTGAAAGGTATTTCTTGGTTTTGAGATATCTTATAGCAAAATATTATTTTCTGCTTACGATTAATTACTACGACCTGTTCACCATATCTCTTTGATTAGCCTACTAGTTGTGGGTGAAAAAGATAAGTACTTCAACTTGGAAAATGGGTTGAGGAGGGTCAATAATAATGTTACTTTTTCTGAAATTAGCATCGAAAAATATTTCTTGGGGTTGAGTTATCAGAAAATCTGTAAAATGTTGAGTTGCGTGCCAACTATATGAACATCAGGTAGGAACTTGGGTTCAGTAGAGATAGATACTCCGAAGCTAACTCTGAAATAGTCTTTGAAAAGTATTTATTGGTGATGAGGTAACCAAAAAGCTGTAAAGTATAGTTGTGGGTGAAAAAGATAAGTACTTCAAGTTGTAAAATAGGTTCAGAAGGGACATTAAGAAAGTTACTTGCTCTGAAATGATTTTTGAAATCTAATTATTAGTTTTGAAGTATCCAAAGAGCTATAAAGTATACTTGAAGTTGAAAAAGATAAGTACTTTGCTCTGAAATGGTCTTTGAATTGAAAGTCATTGTGTTGAGGTACCAAAATAGCACTTCATTAGTGTGCAATGTGAAAGAGTTATTGAATTAAACTCCGAAACTTTGTTGAGAATTGACAGGAATGAATGAGTTTTCTGGGGCCTGGACTTAGCCAAGTGTTTCGTTGTTATGTTGCATCCTAACATTTTTCCAGGAGAGGGTTGGCTATACATTAAAAGGAAGTCTTTTTGGAAAATTAGTTTAGTAGTCACATTAAGAAAGTACGGTGCTCTGAGAGGGTCTTTGTACTTTATTTCTTGGTTTTGAGGCATCCAAAAAGCTGTAAAGTATAGTTGTGGGTGAAAAAGATAAGTACTTCAACTTGTAAAATAGTTTTAGGAGGGACAATAAGAAAGCAACTTGCTCTGAAATGGATTTTCAAAAGTATTTCTTGGTGTTGAGGTATCCAAAAAGCTGTAAAGTATAGTTGTGGGTGAAAAAGATAAGTACTTCAACTTGGAAAATGGGTTTAGGAGGGACAATAAGAAAGTAACTTGCTCTGGAATGGTCTTTGAAAAGTTTATTTTGGTGTTTATGTAACCAAAAAGGGGTAAACTATAGTTGGGGTTGAAAAAGATAAGTACGTAACTTTGGACAATGGGTATTTGAAGGTCCATAAGATTTGGTTGTTCCCTGATATTGCAACTGAAGAGTGTTTACTTTTGTGTATGATACATAAATGCTTTAGATTATAGTTTTGTGTGATAATGTAAAGTACATCAAGTTGTAAATTAGTTTGAGAAGGGACATTGAGTAAAAAACTTTATCTGAGATGGTCTTTGAAAACTATTTATTTTTGTTGAGGTATACAAAAGGCTGTAATGTCTAGTTTTGGGTGAAAAAGATAAGTACTTCAAGTTGAAAAATGGGTTTAGGAGGGACATTAAGAAAGTAACTTGCTCTTCAAGGGCATTTGAAAATTATTTCTTGGTGTTGAGGTATCCAAAAAGCTGTAAAATAGAGTTTTTTATGAAAAATATGTGTACTTAAAATCGGAAAACGGGGTTAGGTGGGGCATTAAGAAAGTAACTTGCTCTAAAATGGTCTTTAAAAAGTATTTCTTGGTGTTGAGGTATCCAAGAAGCTGTAAAGTATAGTTTTGGGTGAAAAAGATAAGTACTTCAAGTTGAAAAATGGGTTTAGGAGGGACATTAAGAGAGTAACTTGCTCCCGTCGGGACCTTCAGATAGGGTTCTACCGATTATGCAATCGATTTCCTAGAAATCCAGCCGGCCGTGACGATTACGTCATTCTATGCACATAAATGGATTCCCGTCACTAGCTCCTGAGAGGGTTCTACCGATTATGTAATCAATTTCTCGAGAATTCTCTTCTTTCGATTACGCAATCAATATATCTCTTCCCCACCTTCCCTTAGAAACAACAAATTAATTCCCCTTTCTTGAATCAATAATTCTCTTTGGAAACAACAAATTAATTCCCCTTTCGTGACAAATCAATCAATCATGACATCATCTGTCACATGTGATCTAAACTTTGCCCCGAAACAATTTTGGTCGAACTCCAAAGATATTAATCAAACTTCCGGAAACAATTCTCCTTGGAAGCAATAAATTAACCACGTGTTCTCCCTAGGGACTCTATTGAGGTCATTGACCCGTTCGTGGATCGATAAAATTATGTAAAAAAGTTGTAGGTGGCAGCAGGGGTGAGCAATGGGAGTCAATAAGGCCTTTCTACTGAAGACAAATAGTAACGAGAATAACAACAATTCTCAAACAAAATGATGGGCAACGAAATCTACGGTCAGAAGATAAGGGGCAGCGAGAATCACAACGAACCTTAAGTAAAAATGTTACGCAACAAAAATTGTGGCGAAAAGACATGCGAAAATGAGCATCAATAATTGATAACCATCGAGTAACTGAATAATTGACAATTGAATAATTGAACATTATCAACATTTTAGTCGCTGGAGGTGATTTCTGTCAGTGCTTACCTGCTCAAATCCGAAGCAGCCGTGATAAAACAGTCGAAATGAAATACGGTCAGGCAGCCGGTTACCCAGAACAATTCAAAGGCAATTTCTCTGCAAAATATCTAGCAAATCTGAATCCATTCTGACAGCAACAATCATAACGAATCACTGACAAAAATGATCCACAGTGAAATTAGCGCTTAGAAGACATGTGACAGCAAGTATCACAACAAGTCGCAAACGCAAATGCTGCACAACCAGATATGCGGTTAGAAGACAAGTGGTAACGAGAATCACAACTAACCGTAAGAAAATATGACACACAACGAAAATTTTAATTAAAACACATGCGACAACGAGCATCAATAATTGATATTCATTGAGTGACTGAATAATTGATAATTGAATAATTGAGCATCATCAACATTTAAGTCGCTGGAGGTAATTTTTGTCATGTGCTTACCTGT